>NW_016157360.1:244186-244319 GCF_001687245.7 Rhagoletis zephyria | reverse complement strand
GAAATACGAAAACTGCGATATTTTAGTAACTACTGAAGATTATTCACTCAAAATTGATATTTACAATGAGTTTTAGACGAAAAATAAGAATATTTTAAAATTTTGGCAAATGGGCGTAGCCACGCCCGCTTAA
>NW_016157360.1:243034-244176 GCF_001687245.7 Rhagoletis zephyria | reverse complement strand
AATGCTTGAAACTTCAATATTTCGAAATTGAAGGACGCTAATTTACTCAAAATTGATACACCCCGGCTTACCATCTAGCGGAAGGTTTCGGAAAGGTGAAAAAACATATATTTAATACTTGCGCCGGGTATTTAATGTTCGGCTCCGCCCGAACTAAGACTTTCTTACTTTTTAATATTACCTGATTATAAAAAGGCAATAATATGACCATCGAAAAAGAAAATATAGTTAACAAGTAATTTTTAGCAAAAAAAAACCGACTTCAACTCTCATATAAAAAAATATATATATATATATATATCTCATGATCCACTGATCGGATCTTAACCAGATTAGTATGGGACCATCTCTGAGACACTACCTTTCCGATGCAGATGCGAAATCGGTTGACGTGGTCCAACGTTATGCGGTAACATACAAGTTAATACGGGGGCTAACACACATACCTGTGTGAATGTGCTGACGCCGCACTTCCCCAAACACCCGCATAACCAGTGCGGGTAATTGAACTCGCATGCAAAAATAATCGAACATACGTTAGCATAATTGAATCTATGGGAAGCGCAGCGTCAGCAGTTAATTCAGACGGTTAGACAGTAAGTCATAGTATTAAGAAATATATTGTATTCATTCCATTTTGGACAGCGGGAGCAGATGCTAAATACACTTGTACAAAACTAATTATTGTCTTTTATTTTAGGAAGGACAACTCGGGGCCGCCGTGCGGCCCCCAACTTTAACTTTTTCGGGCTCACGGATGTGAGCTCGATGACTGGCGCCCGAGCAGGGACCCACTGAAAGTGTGGGTCTCTGAGGAAGGGCCTCCTTAATTGTGGGGTCTAAGTAAAAGGATCCTCTTAACTGCTGGAGTCCTTTTCAAGTGGTCGTGACAAGTGATGAACAGTGTTGTGATAAGTGGAAGTGTTGAATGTGAAGGTGATTATAAAATTTGTGGTTTGTACATCCACATAACAAAATATTTTGTAACCGTTGACTACCTTTGGGTATCCACCGGTTTATAACATTAGCTTAACTCTGCGATCCCCAAATCCAGGGGCACTCCAGGGTATAAAAGCTCCCCTTCCTAGAAGGGGTCAAACCAAAGAAATGAATAAAAATCAAATAGTGAACTGAATCATTTA
>NW_016157360.1:232669-243009 GCF_001687245.7 Rhagoletis zephyria | reverse complement strand
TCAATTTATAAAGAAAACGTGCATAAATATTTGAAACAAGAGATAATGGACGCACTAACAACAAGAGTAAACGAACTAACTGGGGGAATTAGCGCTCTCCTCGAACAGATTAGAAAACTGGAGGGGCGTCTAACGGGAATTGAAAAAAATAGGTTAGGATTAGAGGCTCGACTAACACGAATAGAAGCGAGCAGCGCAATCCTAGATAAAACCTTACCAGGATTGACGGGNAAACGTGCATAAATATTTGAAACAAGAGATAATGGACGCACTAACAACAAGAGTAAACGAACTAACTGGGGGAATTAGCGCTCTCCTCGAACAGATTAGAAAACTGGAGGGGCGTCTAACGGGAATTGAAAAAAATAGGTTAGGATTAGAGGCTCGACTAACACGAATAGAAGCGAGCAGCGCAATCCTAGATAAAACCTTACCAGGATTGACGGGAGGCTAGGCAGTGTCGAAGGAGCAAATAGTGTGGCTCAACAAGGGAGCTCAGTCGCGAACACCCGAGCGCCAATGTCCGAACAGGACCTCAAGGAAATCGGCAGGCTTCCCGACTGTGTCAAAGAGCTGCAAACTTTTGAGGGAAATCCAGCTCAATATATTTCATGGATACATAATGTCGAAGGCATCCTTTCCGATTACGAAGTGATCAAGGAAAAACCTTTGTATAGGGCTATCCTTCAGCACGTTAGGCAAAAAATCCGGGGAGGGGCTGATGCGGCGTTAGTTGCATATAATGTTTTCGAGAGTGACTGGACTGAGATAAAAAAGGTCCTATCACTGCACTACGCAGACAAGAGGGACATACGGACGCTAGAACACCAGCTAAATCAGTTGGCTCAAAGAAATTTCAAACTAGATGAATTTTATGCGACAGTTAACCACCAACTGTCGTTGATCCTCAACAAGATTAAATGCGACGATTATACGCAGGAAACGGTTTCCGTCCTCATAGAAACATACCGGAATAGGGCCCTTGACGTGTTTATTAGGGGTCTGAATCCTGAATTATCAGGCATGCTAATAGTCCAGAAACCAAAAACACTTCCAGAGGCGTACTCAGCTTGAATTGACATAAAAAACCTGACTTTAAGAAATACAATAGTGCATACGAAAGCAGTGAATAGGGTTGTTGTTCCTACGAATAACCTGTTCCAAAACCACCAGAGGCCGGCCATACCTCCTCGAGCCCGCACCAGTTATAACTGGACAAACAGAAACGCTGGCCAAGGATACAACAGAGTGCCATACAATAGGTTCCAGTCAAACCAAGAGTCCAACACTTCGCCTCCAGGCAGACCCACGGCTCCGAAACCTGCGGAGAAAATGGAAATCGATGGCAGCATTCAGTCTAAGCAGGTAAACTACATGAATCGACCTGCAAGCAACAACGCGTTTAAAAGAGGACCAGCATCATCAATTGAAAGACTTCCAAAACAGCAACGACTCTACAACGTGGAAGCAAGTAGCAGTGAGCCAGGAGAAGAAGAGGCTCAGCAGGTAAATTTTATGATGGACGGGCCACCAGCCTATTTCATATAAAGGCCGCTGCTCTGTATTCCAGCATACCCTACCTCACTTGCGTCACCAAAGACAATATTACCCTAAAGTTTCTTGTCGACACAGGGGCGAACAAAAATTTTGTGAATCCCAAACTAGCCGCCCGCTCAACTCCGGTTGATCCACCCTTTTCAGTGCAAACTGTTGCAGGGCCTGTTCCAATAAACAAAAAAATTAGTGGACAATTTTTTCACAGTATGGGGAATGATACTGTACTAACGTTTTATGCCCTACCAGGACTGACTTCTTTCGATGGTATAATAGGCGACGATACCCTGAAAGAATTGGGGGCTGTGATAGACAGGAAAAATCATACCTTGAAAATAGATCCGGGTATTGAAATTCCACTCAAGAACAAAACCGTTGGGGGTATTAATTTTTCTGAGGCATCGATCCCGGAGGCAGTGTTGCCCGCTTTGAAATCGCTACTTAAAAAATACTCACATCTCTTTGAGCCTTTGAGCGCAAAAATTAACATTAAAACGTCTGTCAGGGCCGAAATAAAAACTACCACAGAAGATCCTATATACGCCAAAAGCTATCCCTACCCGGCCAATATGAGAGAAGAGGTGGACAGACAGATTTCCGAACTACTCGACGAAGGTATTATTCGTCAATCCAAAAGCCCTTACAATTCTCCAATCTGGGTGCTACCTAAAAAACCAAAGCCGTCCGGAAAAAGCAATACAGAATGGTAGTGGACTTTAAACGCCTAAATGCAATCACGATGCCCGATACCTATCCCATCAGTGACATCAACGCAACATTAGCCAGCCTCGGCCACGCCAACTACTTCACGACCATCGACCTAACGTCCGGGTTCCACCAAATAGCAACGAAAGAGGCTGACGTCCCGAAAAGAGCATTTTCAACCATGAATGGGAAGTACGAATTTTTAAGACTTCCTTTTGGGCAGAGGAATGCACCGGCCATATTTCAGCGCATGATAGACGACGTCTTGAAGGAACATATTGGGAAAATATGCTACGTCTATATTGACGGTATCATAGTGTTTTGTAAAGATTTAGACGAGCATATTAAAAATGTAGATATAGTATTCGAAAGGCTGGCAGACGCCAACGTCAGGGTAAACATAGAAAAAACAAAGTTTATGAGAACAGAGGTAGAGTTCCTGGGGTATATAATAACCTCCGACGGTATAAAAGCAGACCCCTCAAAGGTACAGGCCATAGAAGCTCTGTCACCTCCCCGAACGCTAAAAGAGTTGAAAAGTTTCCTTGGAATGTCATCGTATTATCGAAAATTCATCCGGGATTACGCCAGAGTGGCGAAACCCTTAACCAACCTAACGCGAGGGGAAAATGCGCAGATCAAGGCCAGTCAGTCGAGAAATGTTCGCATTAATCTGGATGCGGATGCTCTTAGGGCATTTGAGGACGTAAAAAAATCGTTTGTCTGCTCAGACATCCTTGCTTTTCCTGATTTCGGGAAATCGTTCAATCTTACAACTGATGCTTCGAACTATACCATAGGAGGGGTGTTATCCCAAGGCGAACCCGGAAGAGACCGGCCAATCGCATATATATCGCGCTCCCTTACCCGAACAGAAGAGAACTACGCCACAAATGAAAAAGAAATGCTGGCAATTGTTTGGGCCCTGGACAATTTAAGATCGTATTTGTATGGTGCAAAGATGATTAAGATTTATACTGACCACCAACCTCTCACTTTTGCATTGGGAAGCAGAAATTACAATGCAAAGCTGAAGAGATGGAAGGCCAGAATCGAAGAGTACAACCACGAATTGATTTACACTCCAGGTAAATCAAATCTCATGGCCGATGCTCTGTCAAGACTGCCGTGCCAAGCAAACAATTTAACCAGTGCAGAGTCAACGGGTAAGGTAGATGATGATGAAAGTGGAAGTCCGACAAGGGTAGATGCACAATTGAACAGCGCTTCAGCTTCAGAGATTGAAAGCGATATGGCAACTGTCCATAGCGCGGAGCAGGACGCATCGGACCTTATTCCACACGTCGAATGTCCCCTGAATGTATTTCGTAATCAAATAGTGCTCAGGGAAGGTAAGGCTTTGACATGCGTAGAAAACCCACATCCTGGTTTTACTCGACACTACATCACCCTGGATAGCATCGATAAACCGACAGTAATACAAGTACTAAAGGAGCGACTCAATCTGTCACTCATAAATGGTAATTAAATCCCAGAGAATCGTCTGCAACTCCTACAGGAGGTATATTTAGAACATTTTCTTTTATATAAAATTAGGATAACTCAACGGGTAGTTGAGGACGTGGCCAACGAAGACAGAATTTGCAAAATAGTGGAAGATGAACATAAGAGGGCACACAGAAACCCAAGGGAAAATAAAGAGCAAATCCTGGAAAAGTACTATTTCCCTAAAATGGCAAGTCCGAAACTTGCCTCACAAACAAGTACGATAGACATCCCGCGGTACCCCCTATAAAGGAAACGCCAATTCCTAAATACCCATGCGAAATATTGCACGTTGACATTTTCGAAATCCAAAACGAAAAATTTCTATCCTGTGTTGACAAATTTTCGAAGTTTGCAAAACTTTTCCACATAAGGAACCGCTCATCCCTCACTCTTCGTGCAAAATTTGCCAAGTTTATCCACTACTTCACAACCCCTCGGGTCATAGTAACAGACAATGAGAGAGGATTTATGAGCCCTCTTGTAAGCAATTATATAAGAGGTTTAGGGATTGAACTGTACCAAACTCCAGTGCAAAGAAGTGAAGTGAATGGGCAGATCGAAAGATTTCATTCAACTTTGATCGAAATCTATCGATGTCTGCGAAGGAAAATAAGCAATACGAGTCCCAAAGAATTAGCCTACATTGCAGTCGACCGCTATAATACAACGATTCACTCTGTGACCAAAAGGAAGCCTTTGGATTTATTCTTTAATCGAACCGAAAGAATATACTACCAAGGACTGACAGATTTTAGAAGTAAGGTCCACAGGGAAATTAAAGATCGAATTAGAAAAAATCAAGAATCGCGAAACCTTCGACTAAATAGGAAAAGGAAAGGCATAAAAAAGTTTATGGTAGGAGACGATGTCTATGTAAGGGAAAAACAGATTAAGAGTAAAAAAAACCACTCTATAAAAAGGAAAGGGTTCGCAAGGACAACCGAGTAACCCTAGAGACGGATACTGATAGGAAAATTCACTAGGGCTCAATAATAACAATAATAAAAAAAAAAAAAAAATTAAACACGATCAGGTGCACACCGAGGGAAAAGTTAAAAACGTCACAAGTAAACAGAAACATTTGTAAAAGAGGCATCTACAGCCTACTAAAAAATAGCAGAAAGTGCTATATAAAAGAGGCATCTGTAGCCCACCAAAAAACAGCAATAAATGCTAGTTAGGCGTCTACAGCCCACAAAAAAAATAAAAAAAAAACAAGAAATACTATGTGAAAAAGGCTTCTATTATAGCAAAGAAGGCAACTCTTCTACCGCAAGACTTGATAAGTCCACAGAAATCAAAGCGGACCATAAGTTTTTGTTTTATTTGCAAAAAATTTAGCATACTTTGATTTCAGTTAAAGATTATTGCAGAACTTTTGGATTCTGTGGCCTTGTCAATACTAAATTCATAATCTTATAATCGCGGGGACGGGAAATAAAGTAATTAATTGATTAGATTGTATAATAGTATAGTATAATAGTATAATGGAAAAACATAAAAAATTAAAAAAAAAAAACAAAAAAAAAACAACAGAATTCTAATACTTAACGGATAAGCGAAACACTAACAATTAATTAAGTAAAAAATGTTTAACATAAGCACTAACAGGTACCGGATAAGAAAAACACATACTAACGGCTATTTAAGAGAAAATTATTTGAAAGAACCTAGACTAATCTCAGGCAAAGCACAGTTTTTTTTCTCACCGTCCCCGAAGTAAGGTACAAAAAATGGNAAGGAACCGCTCATCCCTCACTCTTCGTGCAAAATTTGCCAAGTTTATCCACTACTTCACAACCCCTCGGGTCATAGTAACAGACAATGAGAGAGGATTTATGAGCCCTCTTGTAAGCAATTATATAAGAGGTTTAGGGATTGAACTGTACCAAACTCCAGTGCAAAGAAGTGAAGTGAATGGGCAGATCGAAAGATTTCATTCAACTTTGATCGAAATCTATCGATGTCTGCGAAGGAAAATAAGCAATACGAGTCCCAAAGAATTAGCCTACATTGCAGTCGACCGCTATAATACAACGATTCACTCTGTGACCAAAAGGAAGCCTTTGGATTTATTCTTTAATCGAACCGAAAGAATATACTACCAAGGACTGACAGATTTTAGAAGTAAGGTCCACAGGGAAATTAAAGATCGAATTAGAAAAAATCAAGAATCGCGAAACCTTCGACTAAATAGGAAAAGGAAAGGCATAAAAAAGTTTATGGTAGGAGACGATGTCTATGTAAGGGAAAAACAGATTAAGAGTAAAAAAAACCACTCTATAAAAAGGAAAGGGTTCGCAAGGACAACCGAGTAACCCTAGAGACGGATACTGATAGGAAAATTCACTAGGGCTCAATAATAACAATAATAAAAAAAAAAAAAAAATTAAACACGATCAGGTGCACACCGAGGGAAAAGTTAAAAACGTCACAAGTAAACAGAAACATTTGTAAAAGAGGCATCTACAGCCTACTAAAAAATAGCAGAAAGTGCTATATAAAAGAGGCATCTGTAGCCCACCAAAAAACAGCAATAAATGCTAGTTAGGCGTCTACAGCCCACAAAAAAAATAAAAAAAAAACAAGAAATACTATGTGAAAAAGGCTTCTATTATAGCAAAGAAGGCAACTCTTCTACCGCAAGACTTGATAAGTCCACAGAAATCAAAGCGGACCATAAGTTTTTGTTTTATTTGCAAAAAATTTAGCATACTTTGATTTCAGTTAAAGATTATTGCAGAACTTTTGGATTCTGTGGCCTTGTCAATACTAAATTCATAATCTTATAATCGCGGGGACGGGAAATAAAGTAATTAATTGATTAGATTGTATAATAGTATAGTATAATAGTATAATGGAAAAACATAAAAAATTAAAAAAAAAAAACAAAAAAAAAACAACAGAATTCTAATACTTAACGGATAAGCGAAACACTAACAATTAATTAAGTAAAAAATGTTTAACATAAGCACTAACAGGTACCGGATAAGAAAAACACATACTAACGGCTATTTAAGAGGAAATTATTTGGAAAGAACCTAGACTAATCTCAGGCAAAGCACAGTTTTTTTTCTCACCGTCCCCGAAGTAAGGTACAAAAAATGGAAAATTCATAAAACTTGCGGTGTGGATATCTAAAAAGGCCACAATAATTAAAATTTTTTTTCTTTCTCATAAAATTATCGAAAGACAGTTTACTTTTCATATCCGGCGTTTGCGGCCTCAACATATATAGCTACGACTCCATTCTGGTGACTATTGATCATGGGCATGGCTGGATCTTGAATGGACACTTTAGTCTCGTCCACGTGATTGATCTTAACTACTTTAACATAGCGTTGGAAAAACTAAGAGAGACAACATGGTATGAGATCGAAAACGAAGCACTGAGGACAGTTTTACAATTCCACCTGAACCAGACTGAGCTCCGTCTTAAAGAACTTCAGATGACCAAATTGAGAAAGACACGTTANGGGCATGGCTGGATCTTGAATGGACACTTTAGTCTCGTCCACGTGATTGATCTTAACTACTTTAACATAGCGTTGGAAAAACTAAGAGAGACAACATGGTATGAGATCGAAAACGAAGCACTGAGGACAGTTTTACAATTCCACCTGAACCAGACTGAGCTACGTCTTGAAGAACTTCAGATGACCAAATTGAGAAAGACACGTTATATTGACTGGATCGGTTCGGCATGGAAATGGATTGCTGGCTCTCCGGATGCTGCGGATTGGGACTATAACCTTCGAAGCCTAAACGAGGTGGTGACCAACAACAACCACCAATATCGCGTCAATGACAAGCTCTTTAACGGAATCCGTGAAGCAATTGAGAAAGCAAATCAAATGATGGTTCACACTAATGCAATCAGCAAGAGTGTTAAAGAAGAAAACCTTAAACTTCTGGACCTAAGTAAGGTTCTCATCCTTAAAGAACAATTAGCGGAGGTGGTGCAAGCGTGCCAAATGGCAAAAACGGGCATAGTGATTACGAACCTGCTTGATTGAGAGGAAATCCATAGACTTATACTCGAAGAAGAGTCCTTACCATACCAAAACTCAATCGAGGCTATAGAACACGGATCGGCATCCGTATACTCGAACGGAACACTTCTTCTGTATGTTCTTTCCATGCCAAAGGTGAAGCCGGACAGCTATCCACTCTTAAAGACACGAGCTTCTATTATAAATGGACAACACGTGGTACTCGACTATGAGAAAATGTTGATAAATCAGGACGAAACGTTCGGTATTAAAAATGATTGCTCGTCCATTGGCAATTACTCAATTTGCGCACCCAAATCGTTGGCTAGACTACCCGAAGACGGATGCATAGCGAGATTGTTAAAAGGCGGAAATGCGAAATGTCACTTCGAACCATCCAGCAGCATAATCATAGAAATGATGGACGAGACATCACTATTCCTAACGAACTTTTGGGGTAAAATCCAGGGAAAAAACTACGAAAACGTCCTGAATGGAACATATGTCGTTTTTCTCAACAAAGAAACCATCGTAGTGGGAAACCAAACGTTTATCAGCAGGTCGACAAGGATAGTAGGTACAGGCTTTGCCACCTGCATTAACAAACGTGACGAGTAATGGCCTGAAGCTGAATTTGGACTACATCCACGAGCTTAGCGTAACAAACATCCGACACCTACGACAATTGGGCGAAACTTTCATTTTCGCTGATTATCGACACCGTTGCTTTGACGATCCTTGCATCAATATGCTACGTAATTTGGGGAAGATTCTACAACTATCTACTTTCCCAGGCTCAATCGCTCAATCAAACAAGATCAGCCAAACGCCCATTCAAAGATCTACGTCAGGAACTACCTCATCAGCGGGACGAGATGTTTAAAGGGGGGTAGTTAATACGGGGGCAACACACATACCTGTGTGAATGTGCTGAGCCGACTTCCCCAAACACGCGCATAACCAGTGCGGGTAATTGAACTCCATGCAAAAATAATCGAACATACGTTAGCATAATTGAATCTATGGGAAGCGCAGCGTCAGCAGTTAATTCAGCCGGTTAGACAGTAAGTCATAGTATTAAGAAATATGTTGTATTCATTCCATTTGGACAGCGGAGCAGATGGTAAATAACTTGTACAAAACTAATTATTGTCTTTTATTTTAGGAAGGACAACTCGGGGCCGCCAACTTTAACTTTTTCGGGCTCACGGATGTGAGCTCGATGACTGGCCGTACAGTACCAAAAAAGAAAAAAGAAATGATGGTCTCTGAGCGAAGGATCCTCCTTAATTGTGGGGTCTAAGGAAAAGGATCCTCTTAACTGCTGGAGTCCTTTTTCAAGTGGTCGTGACAAGTGATGAACAGTGTTGTGATAAGTGGAAGTGTTGAATGTGAAGGTGCTTATAAAATTTATGGCTTGTACATCCACATAACAAAATATTTTGAAACCGTTGACTACCTTTGGGTATCCACCGGTTTATAACATTAGCTTAGCTCTGCGATCCCCAACTCCAGGGGCACTCCAGGGTATAAAAGCTCCCCTTCCTAGAAGGGGTCAAACCAAAGAAGTGAATAAAAATCAAATAGTGAACTGAATAATTTACGGATTGACCATCCATAACTTAATATCCTTGAAGCCGCGATTCACCACCTTCGGGGGGACCCTCCGGTTTATAATAGAAGCTTAACTCTGCGATTCCTTACGGGACCCTCCAGAGTATAAAAGCTGCTCTTCCCAGAAGAGGTAAATAAGGAAACAATTAAAAATGTGAGAGCAAAAAAATTAAAGGCTCTAATAGCCGAGTGATAAATTGTCGCTTAGTCCTGTGACCCCGAATGAACCTCAGGCTAAAGCTGTAAATTACTACGTCATATCCTGCGGGTCATCAGCGACCGAACCAGGAATAACATGATATTAAGTGGACCTGTGACCCCGAAGACCCTCAGGTACACAAATAAATAGCATTTATTCAAAGTGAAAGTTAAAACAAATTGACACCGTCCACGATTACGCCTTTACAATACTGAATATCCTGGCACGATCACATGGCTGGGTGAGTCCCTGACCCTATACTCCTAGGCAGATACTCACCTCATCGAAGGCCAATAGGTTAACATATCTTGTTTTCCTGCATTAAGCTGCCTGTGGTGTCTCCAGGGTACACATCAGAACACACTGGATACTGCTACTTCGATTTCTGCGGCATTTCCAGCGTACACATAAGAACACACTGGAAATTGCAATAGGTACAAGATTATATTGTGAAGTAAGTTGTGCCTTAGTAGGTTGCCTTCAATCTGATTGTTGACGACTAAAAAGGATGACACAGCCCTTCCTGACCGAAACTCTTTCTTTAAAGACTAATGTGCCGTGAAACGCCAACCTGGTACATGTCGCCGTACACATAAGAACACGGTAAAAGTTTCACAAGTCTAATCGCGGCTCCTTTCTTATCTTTTTTGCAGGAAACTCTGAAAACGTAAGAAAGGAACCGACCTCCAACTCGAATCGAGACTGATTATTTTTTTTCCGAAACAAAAACTAATTGCACCAAAAGAAAATACAAACATAGCACGAGG
>NW_016157360.1:195066-232644 GCF_001687245.7 Rhagoletis zephyria | reverse complement strand
AAAATCCAGGGAAAAAACTACGAAAACGTCCTGAATGGAACATATGTCGTTTTGCTCAACAACGAAACCATCGTAGTGGGAAACCAAACGTTTACCAGCAGGTCGACAAGGATGGTACAGGCTTTGCCACCTGCATTAACAAACGTGACGAGTAATGGCCTGAAGCTGAATTTGGACTACATCCACGAGCTTAGCGTAACAAACATCCGACACCTACGACAATTGGGCGAAACCTTTCAGTTTTCGCTGATTATCGACACCGTTGCTTTGACGATCCTTGCATCAATATGCTACGTAATTTGGGGGAAGATTACTACAACTATCTACTTTCCCAGGCTCAATCGCTCAATCAAACAAGATCAGCCAAACGCACATTTCAAAGATCTACGTCAGAAACTACCTCATCAGCGGGACGAAGATGTTTAAATGCGGGGTAGTTAATACGGGGGCCAACACACATACCTGTGTGAATGTGCTGATGCCGGACTTCCCCAAACACGCGCATAACCAGTGCGGGTAATTGAACTCGCATGCAAAAATAATCGAACATACGTTAGCATAATTGAATCTATGGGAAGCGCAGCGTCAGCAGTTAATTCAGCCGGTTAGACAGTAAGTCATAGTATTAAGAAATATGTTGTATTCATTCCATTTTGGACAGCGGGAGCAGATGGTAAATACACTTGTACAAAACTAATTATTGTCTTTTATTTTAGGAAGGACAACTCGGGGCCGCCAACTTAAACTTTTTCGGGCTCACGGATGTGAGCTCGATGACTTACATAAAAAAAAAGAAAAAAAAGAAAAATATTCCGACGAACTGATAACCTCCTCCTTTTTTGGAAGTCGGTTAAAAATGGCAACGTCTTGATTATAAAAAGGCATTAAGATGACCATANACAAAACTAATTATTGTCTTTTATTTTAGGAAGGACAACTCGGGGCCGCCAACTTAAACTTTTTCGGGCTCACGGATGTGAGCTCGATGACTTACATAAAAAAAAAGAAAAAAAAGAAAAATATTCCGACGAACTGATAACCTCCTCCTTTTTTGGAAGTCGGTTAAAAATGGCAACGTCTTGATTATAAAAAGGCATTAAGATGACCATAGAAAAAGAAAATAAACCTAAGAAAGGCGGCGTCTTGCGCTTATTTGCAAATAGTACCACTAATCAATACTTATTTGCGTGATTTAGTTATTTGCAAATAAAAAAAATAACTCAGCGTATATACGGCACAGTTTACCATTTTGCTAATTGTTATTTGCAAATAATACGTGCGTATAAACGTAGTATGTGATAGTGAAAGAGTGTAAGCATGGCCGTAGCTCGGATATAAAAATCAGAAAAATGTTATATTATTTATAAGGCTTAATTTAAAAAAATGGCCATACATTCAGGAAGAGTCTGGAATTCTTTCCTATAAAGGCGGTCATTGAAGAGGTGGTGAGCGAAGGGGGAATGGGCGTGGCACCTGCAACCCCCACCTAGGCACCCTATGGGTCCCAGGGACCCCTTAGAAAAATCGCCAAAAATCACAATTTTCACTTGCGTCCACAGTATTTTTGCGTAGAATTCGGTTAGGGATTATAACCCTTACTACGTAGAATCCTCCTTTCTGTGTTGCCGAAGAAGAGAGGAGGAACCCCGTGCAAATGAATATTTAACCTTTTTCAAACGAAAAAACGCAAGTGAAAATTGGTCATTTTTCTAAGGGGTCCCTAGGGAACCATTTGTCAATGGCGGTTCATGCCCTCTCCAAAAAGGTCGGAAAAGGTGCCACGTCCACTCCCCATTCGATCTCCATCTCTTTAACAACCACCCCTATTGGAAAGCCAACCCATATAGTTATTTATTTTTCACATTTATTGTTGCTTTGAAAAAGATTTCTAAGATATATTTGTTTGTTTGTACCTAATTAATGGTAATTTCTAACAATAAATTGCACAAAAAATTTAAAAAATAGTACTCCTTTCTTATGTCATTTACTGCTTTTTTCCTATCGAAAATATAAATGTACTCGTTTCTCCGTTTCAAAATCTGGCAACGATACGATAAAATTTACAGTCAATTTTAGGGGTAGCTATTGGGATTTAAGCCGTAATATTTGAACAGGTGATGCGTTGTGGGTTGTAAAACGAAGTTGCATCAAAAAGTAAATTTCGTAAAAAATTTAACATACCATAATTTTGCGCAAAGGGGTCAATACTATTTTACAATTTCAATTGCATAAATTTAGAGTTAAGTCCCTTAAAAAAAACTTTCAAACTTGTTTTCCCAAAATTTTCATTTCTAAACATCCATGGTAATGGCACACGGGCGACGATAAGTATACTCCATACCAGGGTTGTTGCGAATATTCGCATTCGCAACCGTGGAGCTTCGCATTAATCAATGCGGAGCTTTTGCGGGTGCGAATGTTGTGCAAGTTCATCGATAAAACGTATGTATATATGGCAAACAAAATGACAAATTGTAGCCAATATTTTTGCCAGTCGTGGGAGTATTTGTGTAACAAAAGTGATCAAATGTCATATTTATCAACTTTGATAAAAATGTCTTTAAACAAATTATTGCGATTCAAAAGGCAAAATGGCAATGTTGCGAACAAAGTTGTATGAACGACCTATCGCAACTATGGATTGCAAATGTAAAAGTTTTTAAAAATGCCGCACGTTAAAGAAGAATAAAAGTTTTTACAATTATATTTCGAAGCAGATTTAACTGATATACTTTTTTTGAAGTATTTGAAGACAATAAAAAACATGTGTTTCGCGACATTGACTTTGCAATGATTGCCACCTCAAATACTATGGCAATGTCACAATTTTGTCGCTAGAAAGTTTTCATACAAAAGTAATCAGCTGTGTGGCAAGGTGGCAAATTTTGCGACAAATGCGACAATTCCAACAACTTTGCAACGTTTCATGAATCCCATTATTATTTCTTAAGCTTTATAACCGAGCTATCAATGGGTTCCCACTTCTACTTAACCTTTGACGTACGTCAAAGAGAAAATAGTCCTTTTAATAATATTTTCTTTCTGTGCTTTAAATACCTCCATTGGTTTCTTCCTTTAAGATTTTTTTGGACCAATCTTAAAAAAACTACTAGACACAACAGAAGAAATTGTGCACTGTAATTCTTAACCAAATTTTCGTGATTTGCTTTCGATGTTTCATATATTGGTTTCAATAATTTCAAATGCGGCTCTTTGGGGAATTTATTTTTAGAAGAAATTTAAATACCCGTAATTTTGTTTACTTGCCGGGCAATATTTGTTTCATAGGGATTTACATTGGATCCTTGGCTAAAAACTTCTGTGGTAAAACTGCCCCTTCTTTGCAATTTAAAGTCAAAGAGTAAGCTCCTTCAATATCATAGTACTATGAATATGAAGCATAAGATGAATAGGGATTTTCAGCAGAAATGATCAATGTCTGGCTATAAAGAGAATCGATGCTCAAATAATTAAAAAGCGTTAGGCCTGACCTTTAATTAGATAAGAATTACGTAACTATCTGAGATTCAAATGCTTATAAAAAACGGGGTGCTTTTTTAAAAAAATAAATATATTCTGATCCGATTCGGCTGGCAGCCACGACTTTGAAAACAGAATTTTGTTCAAAATTTTCATTCCTGGAGAATAATAATTTATTTTCCATATCCATCTATTTAGCTCGCTATAAGCACAAATTTTTCAAACCGGTCGCCGAAGAAAGTACTGAAAATGAATTATAAAAACTAAAATCGAAAAACACTGATGAAGTTACAGATTCCCCATATTCTGAAACCGCCAAAGGAATGAGAATGAAGAATTCTTTTTAAAAAGCTACAAAAAAATCTGAAACATCTGGTTTTGCTTGTAAGCGCTGTTTAAACAACGATCTCGCCATTATGCTAGGTTCTAATTGTTTCTTAAAAATACCTGTCATCCGCATTAGCATCCGCATCCGCGGATGTTAGCTGTTAGATATTCGCATCCGCATTCGCATCCGCAGATGTCTGAAATTCCACATTCTCAACATTCCTACTCCATACTAATAATTAATACATATTTTGTTCTAGTGATACTGGTAATTGACTCAGTTATGAAATTTTTACACCTTCCTTACCTTCGTTGTGAATTCGAAATCTAGCCCATTCTTGAAGAAAATTTTTACGAAAGAGAGCTTATATTTCCTATTGAGAATGGGCTTCACCCCATTTGCTTCTCGTCTTCTACATTTGCATTTTATTTTCAAAGTAAAGTTATTTATAAATACATATACGCGTCAAACAATCATAAAATATTTGTTTTTAAAAACTTGAAATAAGCTTTTTGCTATACACATTTAATTTACGCATGTAAAACTAATCTTGTTGGAAGTTTATTCCAAAAACTCCTTTAGATCAGATTAAAACTATTAAAAGCAGTCACTATTCAATTTACAAATAGGAAGGGATGAAAAAGCACAGCAATATGCTTTTTTTTCCTTTTTGCGTTTGCTTTGAGAATACTTGCAAGTACGAGTATTATCGATACTTTTTTGCAAGTATGAGTACTGGTATCGATTTTTTCTAGAGTATTAGAGTATCCTAGTACTCACGCCTTTTTTTAATTTTGCACAAAGTTTGGAGCTTTGATTTTTATGAGTTTCGCTATAGACTGTCCTATCTACATACCTATATACATAAAATGATAGCCGTTTTCGTTGTTGGGACTAAACTCAAAAAGCACTGAATAGACTTCCGTCAAATTGTCGGGGTTTAGATATACCTTACATATATGGTCTTATTATATGCTTCTAGAAAACTCGCTAGGTGGTGCTGGAGTAGAGTTATTTATAAAAGTCGTATTTATTAACCGATTTCGTTCAAATTTTAAATGTGAGCTATGTACCTGTATTATGAAAAATTCTTTTGATAAAAATGGACCCGCTGAGTTGCACTGGAGTCGAGGTTGAAATTCATCACTGAAAATAAAATTTCGTAAAAGTGCTACGAAAAACTTTCGTAGTCTTGGTTTTAGTACAATGTACGAAACTTTCGTTCATAATAAGAACACATTTTTCACAACGAAACAATATTATACGAACCATTCGTAAATATAACTGTTTAGCTGAGGGAGACCGGGAGATTAGAGTTGTGGTCGAGTTAGAGTAGTATAGGAGGTAGGGATTACCTTTGCGAGTGGTTATGTATCGAGCTCAATGAGCCCGTATGGCGTATAGGTGCACATCAAGACAACCACGCACTCCATATGCCTGCTATGCTAGAGAGAGCGAGAGAGTGAGATATGCTGGCTGGCTGATGAAGCGGTAGCGCAAGATGTAACCCTTTTACCATGTATCAAATGGGGACTCCATTGGAGGAGTCATGCTCTAGCTGCCGTAGGCTGCTGTGCAATGAGCTGGGATTTATTCAGGGATGCATTCATGCAGAGCCCCAGTGTGGCTTGTAAGCCGTAGCTTACTACCATACCAAAAATACTCCGGGAGTGGAGTGAGAGTGATGCTTAAAGCATCGTGTGATAGCCAAGCTGGGCTAGCGTTGACCATTGTGATGAGCCAAGCTGGTTAGCGTTGACCATGGGGTGAGAGAGGTGTCAAGCATAGGAGCATTGACCCTTGTGATGAGCCAAGCTGGAATAGCGTTGACCATTGTGATGAGCCAAGCTGGTTTAGCGTTGACCATCGCTGGAAATGCCAGCGACTTATCACTTCACTAAGTTCCGCGAAGAGATATTTGAGAATTGCATAAAAAATGCATAGCCAATTAAGAACGAGCGAATTACTTTTAAACACAAGGGCGTGTGTTTGTTCGCTGCACTTGGTTTGTGCGTGAAATACAATACAAATGCCTGTGTGTGTTCGCTGTTTCTTTGTTTATGCGGGAAATGCATAAGTCGCTTAAACAATAACGAAAGGACTTTCGTAAGGCAACTTTTCAGTACAATTTACGAAATCTTAAGTTTATTTTACGAAACACATTCGTAAATTACTGAACAAATCTTTACGAATAATTTTGTATATTGTGCGAAAGCATTCGTAATATTTACGTATGGTTTTAAAATTTACGGAATCTACAATTCTGTATTCTTACATTTTACTTAATACTTTCGTACAAAGAACAAATGCAGAAACATGTTTTTTAAATTCGTACGACAGACGAATATTTTTATGTACCGCGTGTAATTGCAAAATTATTGGTTAGCTGCTGTGAGACGTATAATATAATTTAAGAAGGTTTTAAATATTAAAGCTGTGAATAAATGCTTTTAAGCACACAATGTTTTTAACATCGTCCACGTTGAGTCTTGCGTTGCAATGTGGGACTTCATAAACAGGCAATTTCATCAGTTACCTATCAACGGCAAGCCCAAGCCAGGAACAGACGCACTACTTAATGAAATTTTATGTAAGTATATGTATGATTTTTCACTGAAACTTGCCTTATAATTTTCCTTTACGTTATTGTTGTCAAGGAAACAAACATCGAGCAATGAGGCTGTTTGTTATAGATAAAATAACCTTTTCATTAATTTTAAACTGCAGAATAGTTAGAAAATTTAGGTAAAACTTATTACAGTGAAAGCTCTTTCAAACGGACGCTCTCATAAGCGGACATCTCCCTTAGCCGGGCGATTTTGATGGTCCCAAGCTTTTTGGCGCATTTTTCATAGAAAGTGCGCTCTATTAACAGGGCGATCCCATGTACGGACGCGGACACAAAAGTATAGTTTTTTAAGTACCCGAAGCTCTATTCTTATGGACAGCTTTTGCCAACTGTGCGACAATTTCCTGAGATTTCGCAACAATGCAAACTCGAATAAATAATTCGGGGAATCCCCACAAACTCAAATACATAATAATTAGAAAAAATGTAAATGCAAAGGTTATTGCCAGGAACACAGATGTAATTTAAAGAAGCAAGAATGGGTCGTAAAAATGTGTTGTCTTTAAAAGAAAAACTAGAAGTTATTAATGCTGCGCATATAGAAAATCTATCTGTTAGGGGTGCTGCGATTAAATTTAAATTTAGCAAATTTCAAGCTGCGGAAATCTTAAAATATAAAGATGAATTAAAATTAAAATGGTGCTCTGGCGGAAATTTAAACACCAAACGGGGATTTATTGGTTCTAATGGGTAGCAAACATACAATTTGTGTCTTAATTGGTTTGCACAAGTAAGAAATAAAAGAATTCCAATATCAGGGCGAATTATAAAAGCAAAAGCCCTTGAAATCGCACGGCAGTTAGGCGTAATTAATTTCAATGCTTCGGATGGTTGGCTCCAAAAATGGAAAAAAAAAAAACAACATCAGCTTCAAAAGCATTTCAGGTAAAGAATTAGGCTTTCACTATTTCGTGTATAAATGTGTTTTTTGTAATTTGTTAGGCGAAGCGGCCTCTGTTAATTTAGAAGATGTCGACCAATTTTTGCAAAAAATTCCTACCATGCTGCTTGGTTATAGACCAGAAGATATCTATAATGCCGATGAAACCGGACTTTTTTACCGCGCTCTTCCGCAAAAGACCTTGACTTTTAAGGGAGAAACTTGTGTAGGTGGAAAACTAGCCAAAGAACGGCTAACAGTTCTATTTTGTGTAAGCATGGCTGGCGAAAAGCAGCAGATGCTAGTCATTGGTAAAGCTGCCCACCCTCGTGCTTTTAAAAACATAAATGTGAAGGATTTGCCAGCTATTTGGAAATCGAATCGAAAGTCCTGGATGACTCGTGAGATAGTGACGGAATGGCTCCAACAATTCGATAGAAAAATGATAAAAGAGAATAGAAAGGTTTTGTTATTTTTAGATAACGCCACTTCACATTCCAGAGACCTCATACTAGAAAATGGCAAGTTAATATTTTTGCCACCTAACACAACGTCAGTTGGTCAACCACTTGATCAAGGAATAATACAGAACTTTAAATTGCATTACCGCAACTCTCTATTAAAAAAGTTTTGTCTGAAATTGAGAGTTCCAAAAGTGCCACAGAACTTGCAGAATCAACAAATGTGTTGGAGGCATTATATTTTATGAAAAATGCTTGGAAAAAGTTAATACCGCAACAATAAAAAACTGCTTTCGCAAAGCGGGTTTTGTTACAACTGGGTGGTCGTCCAGTGACTCATTAAATGATTTGCCATTAGCTCAAATAAGTTTTTTTGATCCAGAAATCATTTCCCCTGCTGATGAAATGTTACAAGTGAATAAAGCAAGCTTGTCTTTGACAATAATGTATGCACCGAGACAGAGTCTATTGAACCCGAAATCACTGAAGAACTCATTGATGAAAGTAGCAACTCAGAATGGGAAGAGGAGGAAGACAATGCCCCCGGAGGTATCCAAACGTATGGTGAGGCTATACGCTTTAAAAAACTTACAACAATTCGCAAGAAATAACTACGAGGTCTTTGAGCAACTTAAAAATATTGAATCCGTTTTCCAATCTGAACTTCTAAAACAACAAGAAGCTAATAAACGTCAAACAACAATTACAATTTTTTTTTAAATAATTAAACTTCGCCGGAATTCAAAACGTATGCATAAACCAAATTTACATACGCTCAGAAATTCAAAAGTGTATTGACTCGAATTTGTTTTCAAATCGGTTTTTTAATTCTCACATCGGTTAGAAAACAGGTATAAACGTTTCATTCATTTGACGCGAAGTGAAAGAAGGCTGGCTTTCTTTATACATCCCCTTTAAATTTGAATTATTGTTATAATAAATTCGAATTATTGTTTGCTTCCATTTCTGTCAAACGCGCAAGTTAGTTATTAAAGAAATGTCGTATAAAAACAGCAGATTTGGTTTGCTTTTGAAATACCGAGGTATTAATACTTGGAAGAAATATGTGTTGAGTCAAATCAGCTTTTTGTTAATGCGGTTCTTGCGTAGGTATAAACAAGGTATATGTAAGAGATGAATTTTTAAACTAAGAAAGACTGATATATATACACGTATGTATTGTATGTTCCTTACATTTTTATGCATACATACTGTAAAAATGTTAGGGCTGTTAACTTATCTATTAACGATTTAACTACATATAGTTTAAAATAGATAAGTTAACGGCCCTTAATATGCTTAATTTGTTAAATGGCCCATCAAGTCGAATGACCGCGTATGTTCTTGTGGTGTGATTTTACCAGCATGCTGGTGTCGTGAGTGGTGAAATTGGCCCAATTTTCTAAGTAAAAAGTATTTTGGCGGAAATTTCTTGCACTATATGAGTCAAACCCGTATTTGTGGAGTGCAGTTGTGAATTAAAAAAAAAAAAACAATATTTAACAAAATGGTAGACAAATTATGAAATTTCGGCTCGACCTCATTTGTAAAGAAATAAATATTGTACCAGTATGCTGGTAAGTTGTATGCTTCGAGCCTGATCGTACAATCACTTGATGGAGCCAGCAAGCTGATGTCGTATATTTCCCCTTTTATAGAAAAAGGTTTTTGTTTGGATAAAATATTAGCTTTTCTTCCAGAGTTCATTGCTTTTCTGTACCATTACTTATTGAAAATGTTTGCGAGTATACTTATATATGTACATGTAAGTAAAGAATTTTAGCTACCATTTTTAGCCACAACGCCTTTTTTTAGCTATTTTTTAGCCCTTTTTTAAAGGAATTTGGCTACCACTAAAAATGATTCGCGGCAACACTGCTTGCAACAGGTTTTGATATACATACGTAGCTGGCTTTAGGCATAGGTTTAGTAAGTCTATTGATAAAAAGGCAAGACGTAAATTTAAAAAAATACTGAAACCATTTTAACTGGGGCCGTTGATAACTGATGAACATACTTGAATATATGTATGGATTAGAAATGTTCTGAATGTCATATTTTTAACATTCGCGAATGCGAATGCGAATTTTCGGAATGCGAATGCACGAATGCGAATGCGAATGCGAATGTTAGGAATAACATTAAAAAAGCTATAATCAACTTAAGTCATCATTTTTATTACTTACAACTTTTGTAAATTATTAGGGCATTGAACGAGTGCTTAACCTATACACTATATTAGTCTAGTAGCCAAAAGTTGAAAAAGGGCATATTATATTTCAAAAAGTAGTTTTACTGCCTTTTCTCCCATGAGGCGATTTCTTAGAGGCCACTTGGAACGCTGGCGGGTGATACGCTCAGATATGTATTTGCGGGCCAGATCTATCAATTGCAATTGTTGAAAGCCCATCAGTTTGCTTGATATACTACTTAACCGTTTAGCGCCTTAAGCTCAAAGCCGGTTATTGTTCGATCCTGGTTAGATAAACTTAGGGCCATTTCAACAATATTAGAGTGGACTCTCTGCCCATGTACACATTCCCATTCGCAAAAACATTTTTTTTTTCAAAAAGTAAAATAAGTTAAATTTTTGAAAAAAATGAAAATGTAAATTGTTCTGAGTAGCTTTTTAAAATTTCTAAAGTTCCTGAGGTGGAGAGTTCTGCAAAACTACGCCGAAAAAAAATTTTTTTCGAAATAGTCAAAAAAGTTAAATTTTTGACAAAAATTAAAACTGTTCTGAGTAGCTCTTCAATATTTCTAGAGTTCCTGAAAAGGAAAAGAAAGTTCTGCAAAATTACGAAAAAAAACATTTTTTTGGAACACGTCGAAAAAGTTAAATTTATGAAAAAAAATTAAAATTGAAAGTGTTCTGAGTAGATTTTCAAAAGTTCTAGAGTTCCTGAGATGGAAAAAGAAAGTTCTGCAAAATTACGCCGAAAAACATTTTTTTTTCGAAAACGTCGAAAAAGTTAAATTTATGAAAAAAATAAAAATTACAACTGTTCAGAGTAGCTTTTCAAAAGTTCTAGAGTTTCTGAGAAGGAAAAAGCAAGTTCTGCAAAGCTACGCCGAAAAAATTGTTTTTCGAAATAGTCAAAAAAGTTTAATTAAAAGAAAAAATTTAAATTACAACTGTTTTGAGTAGCTCTTCAATAGCTCTAGAATTCCTGGGAAGGAAAAAGAATGTTCTGAAAAATTACGCCGAAGAAAACGTTTTCTTCGAACACGTCGAAAAAGTTAAATTTATGAAAAAATTCAAATTAAAAGTGTTCTGCGTAGCTTTTCTAAAGTTCTAGGGTTCCTGAGATGGAAAAAAAGTTCTGCTAAATTATGCCGAAAAAAACATTTTTTCGAAAACGTCGAAAAAGTTAAATTTATGAAAAAATAAAAATTAGAACTGTTCTGAGTAGCTTTTCAAAAGTTCTATATTTCCTTACGTATACTAGATTAAGTTGAATTGGCTATAAAACTTCGTTCCCAAAAATTTTCTAAAAATTCGAATTAAAAAATTTTAAATTCCGATTAAAATTTTTTGAAGTTTGATTAAATTTTTGTAAAATTTGTGCAGCTTTGAAACTTTTATTCATGCGGTTCCTGTAATAGATTGAATTATACATATTATAAATGAAAATTATTAAAATAAAAATTAATAAACATATTTAAGTTGCAAACAATATCTATCTATTTGAATTTTGGTGCTAAATCGATGACCATAGCTGTATATGTATAAGAAAATGTGCAAGACCATAAAGAAATAAAATATTTAAAAACTTCCTTCTCAGGAAAAGTAACTCAAAACAGTGTCAATTTAAATTTTTTTTAAATTTATCTTTTTCGACTTTTTCGAAAAAAATGTTTTTTCGGCGTAATCTTGTAGAACTTTCTTTTTCGTTCTCAGGAACACTAGAATTATTGAAATAGAACTCAAAACAGATTTAATTATTATTTTTTCAAAAATTTAACTTTTTTGACTTGTTCGAAAAAAAATGTTTTCTTCGGCGTAATTTTGCAAAACTTTATTTTTTCTTCTCAGGAACTGTAAAACTTTTGAAAAGCTACTCAGAACAGTTTTAATTAAATTTTTTTTTTGCCAATTTCATTTTTTTGACTTTTTCGAAAAAAATTTTTTTTCGCCGTAATTTTGAAAAGCTTTCTTTTTCCTTCTCAAGAACTCTAGAACCTTTGAATAGCTGTTCAGAACAGTTTTAATAACTTTTTTTTAACAATTTATCTTTTTCGACATTTTTGAGAAAAATGCTTTTTCGGCGTAATTTTGCAGAACTTTCCTTTTCCTTCTCAGGAACTCTAGAACTTTTGAAAAGCTCCTCAGAACTGTTTCAATTTTTATTTTCTTTCAACAATTTAACTTTTTCGACTTTTTCGAAAAACATGTTTTTTGGCGTAATTTTGCAGAACATTCTTTTTCCTTCTCAGGAACTCTAGAACTTTTTAAAAGCTACTCAGAACAGTTTTAATTTGTATTTTTTTTTTTTAATGTAACTTTTTCGACTTTTTCGAAGCAATGTTTTTTTCGGCGTAACTTTGCAGAACTTTCTTTTTCCTTTTTAGGAACTCTATAACTTTTGAAAAGCTGCTCAAAACACTTAATTTTTATTTTTTTTTCAAAAATGTTATCTACTTTTTTGACTTTTTTGAAAAAAATGTTTTTTCGTCGTAGTTCTGGAGAACTTTCTCTTTTCCATCTCAGGAGCTCTAGAATTTTTGAAAATCTAATCAGAACACTTTTAATTTAAATTTTTTTTCATAAATCTAACTTTTTCTACGTTTTAGAAAAAAAATATTTTTTCGGCGTACTTTTGCAGAACTTTTTTTTCCTTCTCAGGAACTCTAGAACTTTTGAAAATCTACTCAGAAAAGTTTTAATTGTTATTTTATTTTCAAAAATTTAGCTTTTTCGACTTTTTTTGAAAAAAAATGTTTTTTCGGCGTAATCTTGCAGAACTTCCTTTTTTTCAGGAACTCTAGAACTTTTGAAAAGCTACTCAGAGCAGTTATATTTTTTACTTTTTTCAAAAATTAAACTTTTTCGACCTTTTCGAAAAATATGTTTTTTCGATGTAATTTTCATTTTCCTTTTCAGGAACTCTTGAACTTTTGAAAAGCTATTCAGAAGTTTTAACTTTTGGTTTTTTCAAAAATTTTTCTTTTTCGAGTTTTTCGAAAATAATATTTTTTCTGCATAATTTTGTAGAACTTTCCTTTTCCTTCTCAGGAACTCTAGAACCTTTGAAAAGATACTCAGAACAGGTTTAAATTTTATTCTTTCCAAGCATACAACTTTTTCTACTCTTTAGAAAACAAAATTTTGTTCGACATAATTTTGCAGAACTTTTTGTTTCCTTTTTAGGAACTCTAGAACTACTGAAAAGCTGCTCAGAAAAATTTTTTATTTGCCTTTTTGCCACATGTCGTTTGCTGCGTTAATCTGGCATACACTATTTTCAAAGCAATTTTTTTTTTGTCAAAATATCCAGAACTTTTTTTCTTTTTCAAGAACTCTAGAACTATTCGAAGGCTACTCAGAACAATTTTTTTTTTAGTTTTGCGTTATACCGTATGCCAACTTCACAGACATACGCAAAAGTTCTTATTAGGCGCCGCGAAGCAAGCGGGCATTGGCTAGTACAGGGGTTCGCAAACTTTTTTCACCTTGGCACCCTTGTTGTGCTAAAAAATCTCGCGGCACCCCTACTCTCCAAATGTCTACGAAAACAAGAAAACACATTGCAAACTTTCTGCTCATTTAGCTTTAATGTAAGGACTGAAATTGTTTTGATGATTTCATTATTTCCTTAAAGTTTATTGGGAGCTTTGACAATTTTACCCTGAAATCATTTGACGCTGAAAGCTTGCTGGTGTATTTGTTTTTAACCGGCTTCACAAAAAGGAGAAGGTTATCAATTCGTCGGAATATTTTTTTATTTTTTTTTATGTACATATGTTACCGCATAACTTTGGACCACGTTAACCGATTACTATAATTCTTTTTTTAAAAGGAAAGGTGTTACCTCACAGGTGGTCCCATTCTAATTCGGTTTAAATCCGACCATTGGATCATGAATAGATTAACCATAATCTTAAACTTGTATATGGGAATTGAGGTCGGTTTTTTTTTCTGCTTAAAAATTAAGCATTTGTTGAAAATGCAGTCTCACATAGAAATGTAAAAGTAAGGCCCTTATTATGAGTTGCATTCGATCTTCGACTGCGGTAGAAAGTGCTGATCGAACGAATTTTCATTTGGTAATATGACACTCATTCGATGAAGAATAGCGCTTGTTCACAATAACACATTTTTTAAAAATAGACCAAACCAAATAGTGTGCTTATACATATATATGTAAATTAGAGCAAATTAAAATGAAATAAAAAATAAAGCGAGTTTTTAAAAACGTGGTAGAAATTAGGACAAAGGAGTTTTGGTTCAATGATTCGTCAAAAGATGAGGGCTTTGTAAACTGGCCAGGAGTAGAAAATGTTTAAGAGGGTTTAAGTGTAGTCTTTCTAATATATTTTGACATAAAATCACTTAAAAAAATTTGTCTACAGACTTATGAAAAACTTCCGACTGTCTAAAGGGGCGTGTCTGAGCCAAATCTATTTAAAATATTTTAAAACTATCAACAGCTTACGATTTTGTTCTCAGAGATCGTGCCAACTGAGTATTGGGATTTTCTTTTACAAGTAAAACCAGGCTTTCGAGATTGTGTTTAATATTCACGACGTTAGAAATGCATGAAATTAATAAAAAATGTTTAAAATTAATTTTTAAAAATTTTCTAACACTTCGAAAGCAAAATTCTATTCGAATCGAATGCAACTCATAATAAGGGCCTAAAAGTCACTAGTATTTTTAATGCAATCTTACCAACAACAGTGTTTTCACTTGCATCCAGAACTTTCTTGGCTCCCTTCGTAGTATTTAATATTCAAAGTGCTGCGTTCACTGAAGTCCAGAAGGTTTTCAAAAGCTTAATATCTCATCTCAGTAGGTTATCTTTTCGTGTCACATGAAAACGGGTTTGTTATCCAGCTGAAGACATCCTTAGATTCAATGTTGGGAAAATATTCTACAATGGTTTTTTCTAAACCTTCCAAGTTAACGCTGGTAATGCGCGTTAACGCTATGAAAATAATTTTTACAGCCAATTTCACGAAAGTAATTTATATGAAAAATGATTTTAATTTTTTTGAATTTTATA
This sequence comes from Rhagoletis zephyria, assembly GCF_001687245.7. Taxonomy (NCBI): domain Eukaryota; kingdom Metazoa; phylum Arthropoda; class Insecta; order Diptera; family Tephritidae; genus Rhagoletis; species Rhagoletis zephyria. Next base: position 217,640 of record NW_016157360.1, on the reverse strand, counting down.
TGGAAATAAACAGAAAATAAAAAATCAGTGTCCATTTAAATTTCTGGTGAAACCTGCTATTATTAATTTTCTTAGCGTTAATTTCGAAGTTACATACGTTTTTCTGATTTACTTTGTTTATTTATGGGGTTTCCATGCAAATTGCTAGAAATTCTAAAATATACATGTTACCAATAAAAAAATCTCGACGTGCTAGAAAAAACCGGAGATTTATTCTAATTTCGTAGGCCTCTGTTATCTTCACAGCGTCATCCAATACGGGTTTTAAATCTAGTGGCGGCATCTTCCTAGTCGCTAGGGAATACCGACGGATCATACAGTGACTTTTCGTGGCGTTTTCTGCCCCTTGCTTCATCCTAGACATTGCTCCTTTCGTTTTTCCAACCACTGCGGCTGTTCCATCACTGCAAATATCCGCACACTTGCTCCATTTCAAACCATTGATCTGTACAAAATTGTCAATAGCTTTAAAATTCAGTCGGTAGTGGTGTAAGTCTCAAGTAGTTCGCTCATGAAAAGTTCTTCTTCGATTTGCATTGCGAATGGGTACCTCACTAACACGAGAAGACTGCCTTTAAAATCGTGCTGATTCGCACCTCCACAGTGTGATTGTGAAGTCCAAAGAATGTCTAATACATACACCTGCGCGAAGCTGCTGCGCTTGTTACGAGAACAGCGCAGGGTACCGCGTCATCCACTTTGGGAAAGCCTGGGCTAGTATAACATAAATTTGTGAAGCACAAGTGATAGTTTTTCAAAAAAAAGGCTTTTTGTGTTTGTGTTAACTGTGTGGCAAATGTACCAAGCAGCGTTAAGCGGGAAGAAAAGCAAGCAAAACAAAGATGCGAAAGTGTGTGCGCTTACGCATCTGTTAATTTGTTTTGTTGTTAGTATACAGGGTGTCCCAGAAGTAACGTGCCAAACTTTAGGGGAAGGTAGGTGGGGGGTGAGCTCCCTGATAAACAAAAAATTTTCAGGTAAAAGTGTCACCGTTTTTGAAATATTTAAATTTTTTTCGAATTTAAAAAAAATCGTGCCTTTTCATGTGTTTTCTTTAACTGCAACTACAAACCGGGCAATACTTAGTAAATTTTTTATGTAAAATACTTCCAGATAGTTGCCTCTCCATACTCAAATGCAATGTAGTTAAAATATATTAAGGAACCATCAAAAAATGAGGACTATTCCTGGATTTTTAACTTTTTGATATTTTCTTTCCCAAATTTGACTATCTCGGGTGAAAAAAAAATGTACTGAGCTATAACTTTACATTACATAAAAAATTGCTAATTTCATAAAGATTTCAGAAAGGTGCCACACTTACTGTTTCGAATAGAAAAAAAAGTTATAGCCGCTTTTGTGGGTAAAGGACTGAGACACGCTAGAATGTATTTAATAGATTTAAATTGAATTTGCTCTTGTTACCGTCAAATGACATGCTAAATAGTACAAAGGTACATTATTACCTGCTCCTGACATTATTTTGTGTTACTTACCGGAATTAGTGAAAGTGGATTTTGTGAAATTGGACCCTTCGAACATTGTGTTATTAATACTATGACAGAGAACACGCAGTATACGTCGCATGAATATGCGGATATTCACCTAATTTACGGTGAAGCTTGCTGTAATGCCAGAGCTGCTCAAAGACTCTATGCAGAGCGATACCCCAATCGTCGACATCCGGGTCGAGAAGTATTCGCCCGGACCCATAGAGAAATATATGAAGGTAAGTGATTTTTACACCTTTCTTGTTTGCTTGCTTGTTAACTATCATTTTTCACTTTTTTAAGGTCGCATACCTGGAAGGCGTGGCGGCGAAACAGGACGTCCTGCAACGGTAGATGTTGAAGCTGTGTTAGAGGAAGTGGAACTAGGTCCATCGACTTCAGTGAGAATGATGGAAAGACGGACGGGAATACCAAAAACTACAGTTCACAAAGCTTTAAAAGACCATCGATTTCATCCCTACCACATTCAACGTGTTCAGGCTCTACAGGAAAGAGATTACCTGTCGAGGGTTAGATTTTGCCGTGAAATGTTGCGAATGCATGAATCAGACCCCAACTTTTTTAATAAAATAATTTGGAGCGATGAATCATCATGCAAACGTGATGGTTATTTTAATTTACATAACCTTCACAGTTGGCAGATAGACAATCCTCACGAAATGAGAGAAGATCGTTCGCAGTACCGGTACAAAATAAATTTATGGTGCGGTATTTTTAATTGTCAGATATTGGGACCTGTGGAACTGCCGCCAACGCTCAACTCTCACAGTTATTTAGAGTTCCTTCAGGAACGGCTTCCAACTCTTTTGGAAGATGTACCCTTAAACCTGCGGCGAAGACTATGGCTGCAAAATGACGGGTGCCCTGCTCACTACGGGCGTGAAGTAAGAGCTCATTTAGACGAAACTTATCCTCGCCGATGGATTGGACGATACGGGCCAATCACGTGGCCCGCTAGATCGCCAGACCTGAATCCATTAGATTTTTTCTACTGGGGCTGTCTTAAGGACAAAATTTATTCAAAAACAATTCAAAACGAAGAGCATTTGCGGGAACAAATAAATGGAGCTGCTGCTGAGATAGCCCAATTGAGTTTAAGATCTCTAAAAGCGTCTTTTCTTAAAAGGTGCCGAGCTTGTATTAGAGTAGAAGGTCGCCAATTTGAGCATATTTTATCAATAAATGAATAAATTTCTCTTCAAACGACTCATGTATATTTTATTTCACGTGAATCCATGCTTCACAAAAAATATTGATAGATATAGCCCTTGTTATAGACTCTAGTCCGAATTCCGGTAAGTAACACAAAATAATGTCAGGAGCAGGTAATAATGTACCTTTGTACTATTTAGCATGTCATTTGACGGTAACAAGAGCAAATTCAATTTAAATCTATTAAATACATTCTAGCGTGTCTCAGTCCTTTACCCACAAAAGCGGCTATAACTTTTTTTTTTTTTCTATTCAAAACAGTAAGTGTGGCACCTTTCTGAAATCTTTATTAAATGAGCAATTTTTTTATGTAATGTAAAGTTATAGCTCAGTACATTTTTTTTTCACCCGAGATAGTCAAAGTTGGGGAAGAAAATATCAAAAAGTTAAAAATCCAGAAATAGTCCTAATTTTATGATGGTTCCTTAATATATTTTAACTACATTGCATTTGAGTATGGAGAGGTAACTATCTGGAAGTATTTTACATAAAAAATTTACTAAGTATTGCCCGGTTTGTAGTTGCAGTTAAAGAAAACACACGAAAAGGCACGATTTTTTTTAAATTCGAAAAAATGTAAATATTTCAAAAACGGTGACACTTTTACCTGAAAATTTTTTGTTTATCAGTGAGCTCACCCCCCCACCTACCTTCCCCTAAAGATTGGCACGTTACTTCTGGGACACCCTGTATATATTCGCTGTTCGCTAGCTCCAGTAAAGACGAATGATCAAGCAAAGCTAAAAAAAAGTATGCTCTCTGATTTCTCAATATACTGACTTTTTGTTTTGTTGCACTAAATTTTTTACATTTCCCGCTACCACCAACAAGCAATTTCACCACATCAATAATAATAATAAACAATAATTATCTCACGAACGGCAGTTCAGATTTTTATGAAATTTTGTTTATAAATAGCTTTCAGCAACCCCCATGTCAAGGGCCCAAAAATAGTTTTTCGCATTTTCTGACAGCCGTGTAATTTTGAGTTGTGTTACCTTTTGAAGATTGTGTGCGATATGTAGGATAATTTTTACTGATAGGTGGACCAGGGACCAATCTATTAGAAAATGTCTTATTTATGGTCCGATTTGCTTGAAATTCGTTACATGTATTATAGATATACATAGAATAGAATTGAATAATTTTTTGCGGTCCGAAAGGTGTTTCAAGGCCCCGCCAAGTGTGCGGCCAATGGCTATTTATCTATACTTATTATAAAACAGAATTACCTTCTTTTCATAAGAGCCGATCTCGCGAACGACTGTGCCATTTTTTTGCAATTTTGGACACCTACTACACACACACTCTATAAGTCACTCATCATGCCTGTGCTGGTGTATGGCGCTGAGGCATAGACAATGAGGTCGTTCACACTTAGCTGGTTATCATGTTCTCTGGTTAAAACTTATTATTGTGTAGTGTATTTTATTGTTGTAAACTGAATAAAAAAGATAACCACATAAGCACATAACCTGATAACCAGGCAAATGTGAACAACCTCAATGAAAACATCTGATGAAGTTGCTCGTGGAGTTTTCGAGAGAAAGATTCAGCGAAAGAGTTACGGGCCTTCACGCGTGCAGCGAATTAAAACTCAGCGGCTCCGCTGGCTTGGCCATGTCGTTCCAATGGACAGAAACGTTCCTGTTCTGAAAGTATTCAACTCGGGCCTCCTCTGTGTTGGAAAGAACAGGTGGAGAAGGACTTTGCTTCCAATTGGGCACTTCCAATTGGCGTCAGTTGGCTGTTTTTGACTCGGCCAATTCCCTAGGCGGTGACAGAACTAATAAAAAAGAAGAAGAGACACCTACTGATAATAGGCTGATAATAGTTTCGATATATCAAGGAAGCATGGCATCTCCCATAAAAATCGAATTTTTCATACCGCATATCTCTGGAAGTATTTGTGGTAGAGTCCTAAACCTTGGTATGGAAATATTTGAAATCAATCTCATACTCACGGAGAAAAGTGGGGGCTATTGAAACTTTATATAATTCTTCGGTACGTGTGTTTCTAAAAATGATCTGATTTGGCTCATAATCGAGATATAAATATATCATACAGTGACTTTTCGTGGCGTTTTCTGGCCCTTGCTTCATCGTAGACATTGCTCCTTTCGTTTTTCCAACCACTGCGGCTGTTCCATCACTGCAAATATCCGCACACTTGCTCCATTTCAAACCATTGATCTGTACAAAATTGTCAATAGCTTTAAAATTCAGTCGGTAGTGGTGTAAGTCTCAAGTAGTTCGCTCATGAAAAGTTCTTCTTCGATTTGCATTGCGAATGGGTACCTCACTAACAGGAGAAGACTGCTTTTAAATTCGTGTTGATTCGCACCTCCACAGTGTGATTTTGAAGTCCAAAGATTGTCTAATACATACACCTGCGCGAAGCTGATGCGCTTGTTACGAGAACAGCCCAGCCAGCAAAAAACCCGAAAATTAATCCGAAAACGGAAAGAAAAGTGGATGAAACGTGGATTAGGTCTACAAAAGTACCGAAAGTGGTTGTGAAAAGGGTACGTTTTCGGCTATTTTTCTGAAAATTTTCTGATTCAATTTTACGTTGACAAAACGTACTGGAGAACTACGCTTAAGAGCGAAATATGTGTATGGTGTCTGATGAGCCGCTGAAGGTAACTTTAATAAAAATCAAAATCTTTTGATTTTCTGGCCGCTCTGTTGAAGTTTGATCATACCGCTTGCGTTGTGCATGGAAAGTCTAAAGAATTTGCCCGCACTGCTAGTATAATTAGCGACTAGCGGCACCCCAGGCATACGCTCGCGGCTCCCCAGGGTACCGCGTCATCCACTTTGGGAAAGCCTGGGCTAGTATAACATAAATTTGTGAAGCACAAGTGATAGTTTTTAAAAAAAAAGGCTGTTTGTGTTTGAGTTCACTGTGTGGCAAATGTACCAAGCTGCGTTAAGCGGGAAGAAAAGCAAGCAAAACAAAGATGCGAAAGTGTGTGCGCTTACGCATCTGTTAATTTGTTTTGTTGTTAGTATATATATTCGCTGTTCGCTAACTCCAGTAAAGACGAATGATCAAGCAAAGCTAAGAAAAAGTATGCTCTCTGATTTCTCAACATACTGACTTTTTGTTTTGTTGCACTAAATTTTTTATATTTCCCGCTACCACCAACAAGCAATTTCACCACATCAATAATAATAATAAACAATAATTATCTCACGAACAGATTTTTATGAAATTTTGTTTATAAATAGCGTTCAGCAACCCCCATGTCAAGGGCCCAAAAATAGTTTTTCGCATTTTCTGACAGCTGTGTAATTTTGAGTTGTGTTACCTTTTGAAGATTGTGTGCGATATGTAGGATAATTTTTACTGATAGGTGGACCAGGGACCAATCTATTAGAAAATGTCTTATTTATGGTCCGATTTGCTTGAAATTCGTTACATGTATTATAGATATACATAGAATAGAATTGAATAATTTTTTGCGGTCCGAAAGGTGTTTCAAGGCCCCGCCAAGTGTGCGGCCAATGGCTATTTATCTATACTTATTATAAAACAGAATTACCTTCTTTTCATAAGAGCCGATCTCGCGAACGACTGTGCCATTTTTTTTGCAATTTTGGACACCTACTACACACACACTCTATAAGTCACTCATCATGCCTGTGCTGGTGTATGGCGCTGAGGCATAGACAATGAGGTTGTTCACACTTACCTGGCTATCATGTTATCTGGTTAAAAATTATTAGTAGTGTAGTGTATTTTATTGTTGTAAACTGAATAAAAAAGATAAACACATAAGCACATAACCTGATAACCAGGCAAGTGTGAACAACCTCAATGAAAACATCTGAGGAAGTTGCTCGTGAAGTTTTCGAGAGAAAGATTCAGCGAAAGAGTTACGGGCCTTTACGCGTGCAGCGAATTAAAATTCAGCGGCTCCGCTGGCTTGGCCATGTCGTTCCAATGGACAGAAACGTTCCTATTCTGAAAGTATTCAACTTGGGCCTCCTCTGCGTTGGAAAGACCAGGTGGAGAAGGACTTTGCTTCCAATTGGGCACTTCCAATTGACGTCAGTTGGCTGTTTTTTACTCGGCCAATTCTCTAGGCGGTGACAGCACTAATAAAAAAGAAGAAGAGACACCTACTGATAATAGGCTGATAATAGTTTCGATATATCAAGGAAGCATGGCATCTCACATTGAAATCGAATTTTTCATACCGCATATCTCTGGAAGTATTTGTGGTAGAGTCCTAAATCTTGGTATGGAAATATTTGAAATCAAACTCTTACTCACGGAGAAAAGTGGGGGCTATTGAAACTTTATATAATTCTTCGGTACGTGTGTTTCTAAAAATCGTAATTATGGTCCGATTTGGCTCATATTCGAGATATAAATATATATTGGTAACGGTGGGGGCAATGCAATTGCAAAACAATGCGCAAGGTGGCGCTGGAGTCTGGTTATTTTTAAAAGTCGTTCATTGAAGTAATTCGGAGACACCAGGGATCAAAGTCAAATTTCCACTGTTGAATCAACCACTAAACAGAATAAAGACAGTTCTTGATGAATGCCTACAAATACAATTGTAAGATATTTAAGGTATTCAGTCTGAAATAAGTCTATACATATTGGATTTCTATGGACCAATGATACTCCCCCATTTTGAAATTGCCACCAACCAACCCGATCATTGTTGTCGCAAGAACTTCTTCACGGACATAACGCTTTCGTTAGGATATCTAAGACAGAAATGAATGATATGCCTTCTGACGACCACCAAACTAAACGGGAACGTCAATTATTGGTGAAAACGTTGGACCAAATGTTTCAATAAAAAAAAAACTATTTTGGGCGGGACGAAGTTCGCTAGTACTACTTTAGAAAATTATACCAGAGCTGAATGTGTGCCTCTAATAGAACCCGAGTTACCAGCAAAAAAAAACATCCATGAAAGTTTAATAAAACCAGACCAGGTGTTTTATATATTTGTGGGGTCGCTGGATACGAAACTTAAGTCCGTTTTGAATAGAAAACACATTGCGAAACTCAATGAACTCCTCCAAAAGGCCTTCTGAAGTACGTCCTATAAGAGCCCTTCTGGGAGGCCTTCTATGGGTTGCGAAAGAAAAAGCCCTTCAATTAATGACAGTCCATACAAAAAAGAAAGGAGAAAATAATGTAGAGTGGAAGGCCTTTTGACTCTCAGGAAGGCCTTTCGGAAGGGCTTTTAACGCTGCTATGATGTACTGGGTTATAAAATGATGTATATTAAATACAACCATGCACGACGAACATTCTGGTGCGCACGTTCACAACTCCCATTCGTCTTTTTGATTTTTTTCTATAGTCCCGCAAATACCGCGGATCCGGATGGTGTAATCCCTCATTTCTGACCCCGAAAAATGGCGCGGGATCCCGCGTTTGCGGGATTGAATTCCCTAGTTGTGTATGTGTGTACAGAGACAAAGGGAACATTTCTGCTGTATCGCTGCCTACATGCACACGAACGTAGCAATGCTTTGATCGATATGAAAGAAAAACAGAGACGAAAGCGAATAAATGGAACAATTTTTCATTTTCTTATGTCCCGCTGAGACGATGCCTATCGAAATGAACGTAGCAATGCTTTGCTCAATGTAAAAATTGTAAAATATTTCGACGCAAATATTTCGAAAATGGTTGGATGAATTTTAAAACTGAAATATTTGTGCAAAGTTTCAGATCGAATAATTACTTGTTGGTGTACTGTGAAGTGAACCATTCATATGGAAGTGTCCCCACCGTCTCGGTGAATCGGTTTGGCATCCTGTCTGACAGCATGCTGAAATCCCCCAAATCAAAACGCAGAAAACCTACCAACTCTACAAAAGATGCATTTCCTACTTTGCCTGAACCAGCGAAAAACAACAGCCACAACGACCCGTAATTTAGTACCCAAAGTACAGCGTTTTTGCTAAAACGAAAGCACTTGACAGCATTAGCAGCGAATATACTTCAATAAGTATACTTAGTGACGGGAGCCTTCTGAAAAAATCGTAACGGTGTAAAAAGTCCAACACGTAGAATTTTCTTCACGTTTAACCTCTACAAACCATCTGTTGTTGTTGTTGTTGTAGCGGCTACTAAGCCCGTTCGGGGCGGTTCATCCCTCAACGCTGTCGTCTATTTCAGCTAGGGGGTGGCCCAGGAAGTGTGCTACTTCCAAAGGGGCTGTCCATAGGGACAGGGGCGTTAGCTGAGTGGGGTTCTCAGGGCATGTGAAGAGGTGCCGGGAGTCATGTGGCGACTCTCCACATGCCGGGCATTGGTTGGGCACATCCTCGTTGATTCTGCTCAGGTAGCTGTTGAGCCTGCTGCAATAGCCAGAGCGAAGTTGGGCTATTGTAGTGCGGGTCTCCCGAGGCAGACAAAGTTCTGTCTCGTCCACGTCCGGTGGTTGTGTGTCTAGAACGGCATTCACAGGGCGGGAGTCTACATAACTTGAGACTGATTCCATGTGAATGCCGTTCAGGGCCTGTCGGTAGGTTGACGGGTCCAGAGGTTGTTTGATATACCTCTGGACTTCGTCTATCAGTTCGTAAAGATGCCTCCTGACGTACCGTGGCGAGGGCTCTTCCGCGAGCAGTTGTCCGCTGGGATGGCCACGTCTGTGGTGGTGTTGAGGCGTCATCAATTGCCTTGTATGTTGCCAACAACGTTTCTTTATCTTTGCCCCAAGTGCCGCCGGCCAGCGACTTAAGGACATTGTTGCGGCTCTGTACTTTGTTGACAATTGCGGTTGTATGCGCCGAGAAGGAGAGCAGACTGTCGAAGGTAACTCCGAGGACCTTCATGTTATTCACCGTCGGTATTGTTACGCCATCGACGTGAATACCCAGTGGCAGTCTGACCTCCTTCGTCCAGGTGGTGAAAAGGGTTGCCGAGGATTTCCCAGGGGATAGGGCAAGGCTCTTTGCAGTGAACAAGCGAGAAAGTTCGGATAGGTAACCGTTTACTTTCGAGCATAAGTCATCAATTCCATTCCCAGACGCCATGATCGAACAATCGTCAGCATACGAGATTATATTAACACCCTCTGGTGGCTGAGGAAGCTTTGAGATGTAATAATTAAACAGTAGCAGGGACAGGACACCACCCTGTGGTTCCCCCTGTTTAATTTTACGTGGCTTGCTAGTTTTTTCTCTGAAAATTACTGGCGAGTGTCGACCACTCAGGTAATTCGCCGACCACCGTTTTAGTCCCTGTGGCAGTAAGGAGGCCTCTATATCTTCTAGTAGCATTGAATAACTGACAGTGTCGCACGCCTTGGACAGGTCCAACGCTACTAGAATAGTTCTCTCACAGGGGCCGTTTTCGGTTTAGGCCACGAGTTATCTGAGTGTTTATGGCGTTAAGTGCTGTTGTTGTACTATGCACTTTATGGAACCCATGTTGATGCTTCGCGGGGGTCAGGTGGTTCGTAAAGTACGGGAGCAGCAGGGTGTCGAGTGTCTTCGCTACCGGGGAAAGGAGAGTTATCGGGCGATAAGACTCTCCTCTGTTGGCTGGTTTCCCCGGTTTGAGCAGTGGGACCACTCTCCCCATTTTCCAGATGTCTGGAATGACGAGAGTGGTCATAGACAGGTTGAGGACCTCCGTTAGGTACGCTACTCCCGCAGGACCCAAATTTTTCAGCATCAACATGCATATTCCGTCGGGTCCAATGGCTTTGGAGGTTTTCGCCTTCCCGGTGGCTACCCTTACCTCACCGCTGGTGAAAACAAGAGGCGCCAGTGGCGTAGCTAGGGGGGATAGAACGTCTACGACAACAAGTAACATCCGAACTGTATCTTTTTTTATCTAAAAATTTGGATAAATAAGAGCCTAATACCATTAAAAAAATAAAACTGCAGTATGGTAGATTTGCAAATTTTATATTTAAAAATTTAATATTGCAAGTTTTGAAACAGTAACTTTTACATAGCTAGCTTTTTTTAGCTTTTCGCGTTNGCACCGAAACTACCACGTTTTCTTGCAGTTTTCTAAGTTCATACGAAGAGGAGACATTTGAAAGTGTATAAATAAGTATTATAGCGACTTTTGCAAGAGTAGTTAACATTCATGCTATTTTTTCAGAATATAGAAAAATTTTTCACTCTGCTGTTAGTGGACATGAAACCCACCAAAAACTTAAAATCTAAAAAAAATTTACATAGCGCACTTTGCAAGTGGACTACTCAATTGTTGAATATGCTATCTTATTTGTCCCTTCTTTTTATACAATTAAGGAGCGGCTGAATGGTTTAACGATGTTAGCGGTACATAATGATGTGCCGATTACAACACAAGAAGTAATTGAAAAATGTGTGTTAAGCAACGAAGATTAAAAATCGCTTTATAAGTAATAAGATTTTGTAGACTTGTACATAAATAAATGTAAATAGATACGCGTAAATATATAAATATTCAGATATATTCAATGTGTAAAAACTGAAGTGTATACTAACGAAACTTCTACAAAACAAAACTGGACTACGCACTAATTAATTAAAATGGTGTAGTAATTTAATTTTTTAAATTTAAGTAAAGCATGAATTCCCCAGGGAATAACCGAGTAGACAAAAAATATATAACGGTAGCAATGGCACATACATACATGTATGAAAGAATGCCCACAGGCGACGCACTATAGGCAAAACACGAGTTTTTTTTCAAAATCGTAGATCTTCGCTTAGAAAAGAGATAATGGAATGCAGCATTTAACCCTTTAATGCAGAGGCTGTCATATATGAAACGTTTTTTAACCCTTTCAAGGCAGAGGAAAAAGGTTCTCAATATGTTTTTGAACGTGCTTTTTCTCATGTTGACGTAGATATTAATCGTAGAAAATTTTTCCATAGTAAAATAATAACAAAAAAAAATAAATTAAAAATAAAAATAAAAATAAATAAAAAATAAAAATAAATAAGAAGTACGTTGAGAACATATTGAGAACCATTTTTCCTCTGCCTTGAAAGGGTTAAAAAGCGTTTCATATATGACAGACTCTGCATTAAAGGGTTAAATGCTGCACTTTTGTAAAGATATCGACCAGTATAACCATTTTTGTTATATAAATTTTTTTGTGAAAGCTGATAGTTTACGAGTTATTAGAGATTAAAGGTAGCTTTTCTTTTTCCAATCTGGCCACTCGGGTACAGCATCCAATGTCCCAAGAATCGAGTCTTAAGATAAAATAAAGAGGAATCTTTCAGAAACAGTGCTAATGGTGTATTAAATATAGTGTTTTCTAGTGGAATGGGAGCCAAAATCCAAAATTAAAAAAAGTGACATTTTGAACGGTATTTTGAGGGTTAAGTTATTGTTGTTGTAACTTCTCTATAGTTTTCCTATATTATATGATCATCTATCTTCATTCCATTATCTCTTTTCTAAGCGAAGATCTACGATGTTGGAAAAAAAACTCGTGTTTTGCCTATAGTGCGACGCCTCTAGCCATTGTGTATAACAACTTTAAGTTATCTATGCAAATTTTTTTAAATCTCCCCCCTTCGCCAAATCCTGGCTACGCACTAGGTTTGGGCATTTTGTGCAGCCTTCTGGTCACTCCGAGTTTGGCTTTATACACCGGAGGATGCAGAATGAAATGCCGGCTAAAATAGCTCGCGCATCTCTCCGGGTCCGACGAAGCGTGGTCACCAAAGTCTATCTCGACTCTGTCGTCGCGCTTCGTCGGGTTGGACAACGACCTCACGGTTGACCAAAGCTTGCTCACACCAAAGGCGAAGTTGCAGGTCTTCATAAGCTCTTCCCATTTCTTCCGCTTATGTACGTTCACAAGTTGCCGAATCTCCGAATTGAGTTCCCTAATACGGGGATTTCCGGGATCGGCCTGACGAAGGTTGTCGCGCTCATCAGCTAGAACAGCCGCTTCGGCAGGAAAATTCGGACGTGGATCCTTAATACATCCTGCTGGGATGAAGCGAGCTGCAGCAGCGGTGACAACCCTGCGGAACTTACGTTCACCTACATGAACGTCGGTTGGTATGGGTAGTGCAGTGAAGGCGCCCTCAGTAACATCCGTGAAGCCTTTCCAGTCAGCTTTGGAAAAGTTGACATAAGTCCGGTGATCCACGGAAGCAAAGTCGGCAGGTTTATCAATCGAGATGACTATGGGCAGATGGTGTGATGCTAGAGTCAGCATAGGCCGCCATTATACGCTGTTTATCAGACCAGCGCTGACAATTGTTAGATCTGGCGGGTGCGTCGTCGTTCATTGTGCAGAATGTCGAATCGTCTATCTGCTCAGCCAGATGTATTCCCCTACGATCATTTGACAGGCTTGAGTGCCAAAGATCGTGGTGCGCGTTAAAGTCACCAACTACCATACGGTTTTCACCTCTGAGTAGCGCACCTATTTCAGGGTGATATCCTGCCGGGCAGCTGGTGACAGGGGGTATGTATACGTTAAATATTTCGAGCTCAACATCGCCTGACCGGATAGCAATACCCTGACATTCTATGATGGTATCCCTGCGGTCGATGTCTGCTTCAATGAGACGATACTGCACGGTGTGGTGCGTGATGAACGCTAAACCTCCACCATTATCTCGCTCGCGATCTCGACGGTGCACGTTGTATCCGGCGCAATTCAACAGGGTTGAATTCCCGTGCAACTTCGTCTCTTGGACCGCAGCTATTAATATTCCATGCCTTCCAATAACAGTTATCTCCTCGATCTTGCTCTGGAGTCCGTTACAGTTAAATTGTAGCACCTTTGTGTACCTTGGGAGACCGATTGTGATGTGTGGTGCTAAAGAGTTGTGTTGCCTGCCGGCCCCCTGCTGTACGTGCTGCAAAAGGGGGTGCTGCCTTGTGGTGGTGGTTGGCGGCATCGCGGGGAGGGATGCGACGGGGCAGCACAGCAGGGGCCCACATAGTCACTCGTCCAATCTCGTGTGTTGCGAAGTCCTGAGCACGCCCTAAAGTGGCACCAGCCGAGGCAAGAGTTGAACTTGACTGATGTCACGTTACGGTATATTCTGGACTGACAAACAGAGCAGATTGTCGGAGGGACTAGGAGTTGCCGGCCGCGGTGTGTGGGTGCTATTGTGTTTGTTTGTATGTCTATTGTTGTGCTGTGTTGGGGTGTGGGTGTGTTGATTGTGTGCTGCCCAGGCGGGTGATGGTTTGCCGTGGAGGCGGTCCGGTTCGCACAGCATGGGGCCACGAACGACGTGGTCCATTGCCGGTGCGTACGCAGGCCCGAGCAGTTACGGAGGTGACTCCACCCGTCGCAGGCATTGCACCTGACCGAGGTGGAGTTTGTATGCAGTCGTCTCTGGCATACGCAGCAGGTGTAGATTTCTGGCCCTGGGTTTGACTCTATGCCAGCCCTGAGCAGAAGGGTGCGGAGAAGGTGTAGCCCTAGGATCTAGCAACGTTTGATGGATTTCGCCGACCTAAACAGGGTTAGATCGCCGAAACAACAGCCCTTGGTCGGGTGAAACCCGAGTCATTCCGGTACGTAGAACCGGCTGTCGTGGGAATGACAAACCATCTGTCATTGACGCTGCTTGGTATTCTTTGAAAGTAGAGGAATATTTCCCTACTCCAATGCGATGCCGTAATTGTCAACTGCGCGGTCATACTCTAAAAAGATGCAACAACAATCCCACATGGGAGACGTGTAATCGCCCCCCCATTACCCAGAAAAATGCCAACGCTTGCTGTGCGCGAACAGTTTTTTGTTCCCACTCGGCTTCTGGCAAAGACTGTTCTCAACACTTGCAACAAAAACAAACACTTAGAATAAAAACACAAAACAAGTGTGACTTCAAAGAAGCTAGACACTTGTACAAGATCCAAAACCCGGCAAGCATAAACCAAAAGCAAACATACTCCTCAGTCACATTCACAGCACCACCCATCTCCCCTCAACCTAATATACTTAGCTCCAATACTGGTTTTCACACCAGCAGCTCTAACATCTCTTCCGACTCCATACCCAGAAACAGCAACAACCTCAGCACTATAGATTTGCCATCAATTATTTCTTCGTACATCGCTTCACATAATTGTATACTTTCTGAAACTCACTAACCCGATCTCAATTCAAATAACACACAACCACTATTTACCATCCCCCGCAATCCACCACCACCCACACTCAAATCCCAAAATCTCTTTCAGCCCACAGCTCTCACTCCAGAAAAACCAAAACAAACTCTTCAGCCAGCACACAGCACAAGATCGTCGATACGTACTCTCGCCAAAACCCTTTGCCTCTTTCGACCCGCAAAAGATGTATTGCAGATCACTCTCTACCTTTCAGCATCCAGCAAACGGACTATGTTGATACAGCCTCGACTCTCTCAGCGACTGCAGAGTTTTACACTAACAACTTTAACAACGATCAGCAAGAACCCGTACTATAGGTTATTAAATTGCAAAATAACCCAAGTAGTAAATTACTTAATATGAACAATTAGTTATGATACGGAATATTCTTTAATGGAATATGAAAGGTTATCTAAACTACATAGAACTGGAAATCTTCATTAAAGATCGGAATCCGTATATTGTCTGTCTTCAAGAAACCCATTTAAAATTCAATTCCTCACCATACAATCCAAAACATTACTCGGCCTACTTTCACAATTTCTCTCACTTTAATCACTGCAAACAGGGTTGCGGATTGTTGACCCACAAAAACATTCCACACAAAATCAAAAGCATAATTTCCAATCACAATTTTCTCCTTATATATACCTCCAGATAAAACTTTTAAACACTCGGATTTAATTCAACTTATATCTAGCGTTAATACCCCCGTAATCCTCTGTGGTGACATCGACAGTTGGAGCCCGCTATGGGGTTCACCAACCGCCACCATAGAGGAACAGTAGTTGAAGATTTCATACTGCATTCAAATCTCTCAATACTAAACAATAATAACCCAACTCATTTTTCAACCCACAAAACGTTCAGCTTACCATTTGTTCAGCATGTTGAAAACCTACACAACAGCGATTCTTCCCCATTATTCTCGATGCAAAGTAAATGACATCTTATCACCTACATTTTCCTTACAAAACGCAAGGGTCACCGCTTTCGGTAACTTTATTTCTAATAGCGTTTGAAGATGTTAGCCGACTGATTAGTCAACAAAATAATATAAGACATTGCTTATATGCCGACGATTTGTTCTTAATATCTAACAAGAAGAACACATCCGGCATTCAAAATGAGTTCAATAATGCATTAACTGCGATCGAAAGTTAGCCGCAACATTCAGGTGCTATCATTTCACTTGAGAAAACTTAACTGCAACAAAATAACCATAAGACACAATAAGTGCACTATTCCTAACGTGGCTTCTTTAAACATACTAGGAGTTACGTTTGATTATAAACATAGTTTTAAGCAACATTGCATTAAACTAAAAAGCGAAGTAGATACCAGGCTCAACATTATAAAATAATTAAGTGCAAAGAAAAGTTTAGTACACACTAATACTTTACTCAGTATCGCTCAACTACAAAGCATACAAAGCAAAATTGATTACGAATATCAAATATATATATAATACCCCCGTAATCCTCTGTGGTGACATCGACAGTTGGAGCCCGCTATGGGAATCACCAACCGCCAACCATAGAGGAACAGTAGTTGAAGATTTCATACTGCATTCAAATCTCTCAATACTAAACAATAATAACCCAACTCATTTTTCAACCCACAAAACGTTCAGCTTACCATTTGTTCAGCCCAGTTACTTCCCCTTGCAACATGGTTCACTCTAGAAAACCTACACAACAGCGATTCTTCCCCATTATTCTCGATGCAAAGTAAATGACATCTTATCACCTACATTTTCCTTACAAAACGCAAGGGTCACCGCTTTCGGTAACTTTATTTCTAATAGCGTTTGAAGATGTTAGCCGACTGATTAGTCAACAAAATAATATAAGACATTGCTTATATGCCGACGATTTGTTCTTAATATCTAACAAGAAGAACACATCCGGCATTCAAAATGAGTTCAATAATGCATTAACTGCGATCGAAAGTTAGCCGCAACATTCAGGTGCTATCATTTCACTTGAGAAAACTTAACTGCAACAAAATAACCATAAGACACAATAAGTGCACTATTCCTAACGTGGCTTCTTTAAACATACTAGGAGTTACGTTTGATTATAAATATAGTTTCAAGCAACATTGTATTAAACTAAAAAGCGAAGTAGATACCAGGCTCAACATTATAAAATAATTAAGTGCAAAGAAAAGTTTAGTACACACTAATACTTTACTCAGTATCGCTCAACTACAAAGCATACAAAGCAAAATTGATTACGAATATCAAATATATATATAATACCCCCGTAATCCTCTGTGGTGACATCGACAGTTGGAGCCCGCTATGGGAATCACCAACCGCCAACCATAGAGGAACAGTAGTTGAAGATTTCATACTGCATTCAAATCTCTCAATACTAAACAATAATAACCCAACTCATTTTTCAACCCACAAAACGTTCAGCTTACCATTTGTTCAGCCCAGTTACTTCCCCTTGCAACATGGTTCACTCTAGAAAACCTACACAACAGCGATTCTTCCCCATTATTCTCGATGCAAAGTAAATGACATCTTATCACCTACATTTTCCTTACAAAACGCAAGGGTCACCGCTTTCGGTAACTTTATTTCTAATAGCGTTTGAAGATGTTAGCCGACTGATTAGTCAACAAAATAATATAAGACATTGCTTATATGCCGACGATTTGTTCTTAATATCTAACAAGAAGAACACATCCGGCATTCAAAATGAGTTCAATAATGCATTAACTGCGATCGAAAGTTAGCCGCAACATTCAGGTGCTATCTTTCACTTGAGAAAACTTAACTGCAACAAAATAACCATAAGACACAATAAGTGCACTATTCCTAACGTGGCTTCTTTAAACATACTAGGAGTTACGTTTGATTATAAATATAGTTTCAAGCAACATTGTATTAAACTAAAAAGCGAAGTAGATACCAGGCTCAACATTATAAAATAATTAAGTGCAAAGAAAAGTTTAGTACACACTAATACTTTACTCAGTATCGCTCAACTACAAAGCATACAAAGCAAAATTGATTACGAATAACAAATATACGGAAAATGTAGCGAGGACTCCCTCAACAAAATCAGACCGCCTCTCAATGCCGCTGGAGGTGTAGCCTTAGAGCGTTCAGATAAACTCCAACAAAAAATCTACTGGCCGAAGGCGGCTTTCTACCAATCGAAGAGCGATTGCAACTCTTATACGGTAGAATAGTCTACAAGCTGCACTGCAACGCCTCTCACATTCTACACCACGACATACAGCTCCTGAAACATAAAAAAACTAGTTTTTCACGCAAATCTATGCTGTGCGAAGTCACAGAACTCGCAGACTCTATGCATATTGGGGCATATTTTATGAGAATTCCATCCAAAAAATACCCACCCTGGTGTCTTAATACGAATATTTTCATAAGCAATCTAACACGTCTACGAAAAGATACAACCAATAACGCTGTCTACCAGAATTCGTTTCACAGTATCGCCAACCCACTGAAGGAAAGTGGGTGGATGTTCCTGTATACAGATGGCTCTAAACAAGACGACGGAGTTTCGTTTGCGGTAGCAAATAACGATGGCGACACCATTTCCTGTGGCCTCCTCCCCAACTATGCGAATATATTCGACGCAGAACTGCAGGGTATTCTTTCAGCGCTAACCATAGCTAAGTCCCTGGGCAACAAAACTGTTGTATGCACTGATAGCTCATCGGTTTTCAATGCAGCCAAAGGTAACCAGCTACTAATGTGTTTATCGCCTAAGGTTAAACTTATGTGGATTCCCGGCAACGCAGGTATCGCCGGCAATGAACACGCCGACCGAGCTGCTAAATTGGCTTTGAAATCATGCCTCTATCTGCACATTCCGTTTGGGAAAAAATCGATCAAAAACATTTTCTCAAAAGCGTTAAAATTACACTTCGAGAACAAATGGTCTAACTACCAGCACCAATATTAGCAAATAAACCCTAAGGGCCGTGATATTATTCTACCAACAGATACAACAACCTGGATGAATAAATGTTTTATACGCGTCAGATTATGCCCCTCCCTTCTTACTCACGAACACCATTTACACAACACACACCAGCCGACTTGTACATTCTGCAACGAATCCTTTCATTTCTTTGCTGATAATGATCCTTTAGAGATACTCTCATGCTCCACAGAAACTAATGTAAAAACTATTTTTAATATTGCACATATATTATAGTTATATTTTCACATAAAGACTAGCCGATAGCCTTGGTAGCTAGTGCTGTAGTATGTAATAATTTATAATTTTAGTTGTAATTTAATAAATAAATAGTAATAATAATAAAAATAATAATAATAATTACAAAAAATAAGAGATCAAATTAGAGACCTTATCCCGTAGATGTATAATAAAGTTTTATTTTTTTTAATTAAGAACTCTTTCATCGGTATAGGGTGATTTGAAATTTGATGAAAATAAAAACATGCACTACGCGAGACTGCTCTTCACTAACTAACGTCTTCACGGTTTTGATGAAATATGGCACTCGAATCTCATTTAACGCTTATAACATTTGGAATAGTTTTTAAGTTTTTTAATTTAAATTTTCACTATTTAATTATAATTTGTTAAAATCCGGGACCCGGACTTTTAATTGAAATTAAATAATCGGTCAACCCGGACTTTTATTTTTTTAGACCAGTAATAATTGTTAAACTTGGCCAAATATTTTTTAAGACCGAAATAAAAGTCCTTTCTTAATAATAAACAAACCCCTTATCCAAGTCAACAAATTTGGTACCAAATCAAAGAGGACTGAAATAGCTTTCAAACAGAAATATCTAAACGAAGATTGCCACCTATTTTTATACATTTTTGTTAATCTATAACAGTGATTCCCAGAGACGTCCAGGTGGTCCCCCAGGGGTCCAGGTGGACCCCCAGGGGTCCACGGAAGACTCCAAAAATTTGGGGGTCCATGAGTGTAAATGGGGGGTCCACGAAAATTTATCTGGTTTCAATGTAACGAAACAAAATGGTTGCTTGATAGCCTCTTTATTTAACTTCACTTATTTTGAGTGGTGTATAGTGCTCTTGACTTACCGTCACTTTGTGTTTTGAAGGCCAACTGCAGACTAAAAAGAACCGGATGCTGGTATGACAATGAGTGAGGCGCGGCGAAAATTGCTGGTGGCAGAGATTTAAGCACTTGTGTCTTTTCAATGTTACAGGGTAGCACGCCACCATTACCTTTGTTGAAGAGATTCTATAATGTTGAGTTCCCTGAGACTGAATGCTGGTTTGATTTCATCGCTGCGACCGGACTCACACATTGTCGAATCTTCACCGATGGCTCCAAAACTGACTCTGGGTCATGATCTGGGGTCTTTTTCGAGGTTAATAGAGATAAGCTTCACTTTTCTGTAGGGGAATATGCTTTGGTCTTCCAGGCTGAGGTAATTGCAATACTCAAAGCCATGGACTATGTGGTGTAACATAGGTGGAAGGAAAGGAGTTTACGTGACTGCAGTGACAACCAAGCTGCACTTAAGGTATTGACCAGCCCTCTATTTAAGTACTTCCAAACTAGTTCGGCAATGCAAGTCTCGACTAAAATAACGAGGTTGTTTTACTCTGGGTGCCAGGTCACTCTGGAGTACCTGGTTATGAGACATCTGATCATTTGGCCAGAGTTGGCTCAGACCAGGCATTCCTCGGTCCGCAACCAGTTTTAGCACTCCCACCTTCGGCAATCGAAGCCGCCATCAGAAAATGGGTGAAGACTTCGCTCAGAAATGACTAAGAGGTATCGAGGGGATGCAGGTGGGCAAAACTCATATTGCCTTCAATCTAACAAGGTCTATGTAATCGTTTGCTCTCACTGAGTAGACGACACTGCAGACAACTTGCTGGACTGCTGACAGGTGACTTCACGTGGCACAAACACCTGACTGTGATAGGCGTAAACGACAAGTCCATTTGCCCATCTTGCCTTGAAGAAGATGAGACGGTGGAACACTTTTTGTGCTTCTTGCTTGCTTGCTTATTTGTCATAAATTTTTTTAAACTCGTTCTTTTCTCTATTGTCAGTTCCTGAATTAAAAGCTTGGCGTAAAAAGCTTACCCGTTTAGATGTTTTAAGTTTTGTGTTCTAAAAATGTGATAAATATTTTTCACCTCACTTTAAGACTCGGAGCGATAAAAATAAAAATGATGGCATTAACACAAATAAACTATTTTACATATACTCCACGTGCAGAGTCATCAGTGAGCC
This sequence comes from Rhagoletis zephyria, assembly GCF_001687245.7. NCBI lineage: Eukaryota > Metazoa > Arthropoda > Insecta > Diptera > Tephritidae > Rhagoletis > Rhagoletis zephyria. The sequence continues at coordinate 196,586 of NW_016157360.1, read as the reverse complement.
GAACATTTGATGGGTTTATGGAGAAGATTATGTAAATAACGCTTACTCTCGCTGTGCTCTTAAAAAATATAACGCTTCCGAGAACACAAGAATACATTTTACTTTTATTTTGGCCACTCTGAGTTTCGTTTTTGAATTCACCCACGATGCCAATTTACATTGTTCGATCTAATTTTCACATTTAATTTTTTTACGAGCTTTGAGAATATTTAAAAATGTATCAGCAGGGCGTCCACCGAAACCAGTAAATTTTTGAAAGGGGTCTACGAGAAAAAAAGTTTGGGAACCTCTGATCTATATATTTAATACGCGTAGCAGTTTTTTGTCCAGATCATCAGATCTGCCCCGTTCATTAGATTTTCAAAAATGAGGTATCAAATTAAAGGGCTCGGCCTGTAGATGTGCTGTAAACTTTTCTTTTTTCGCCACCTGTTAAAAAAATTATCTAAAATTATTTAATAATCAATGCCATTCGATCGACGAGTTTTTCGAAAATAGTTGCCACCTTTTCAAAAATAAGAATTATTCATATTATTTTAAAAGTTAAATGAGTTATTACAATATGGGTATAAAGCAAAATGGGTTGGAAAATGCTTTATATTTTAATTAAAATATATACCACCGTATGGGTGACAGATGTAAGAACATTGTGTGTACTTGAAAATATTTTGAAGAGCGTTGCAACCTTTATACGAAAATTATATAAAATATTAAAATATGGGTAACAAATGAGATACTTTCAAGGAATCTTTAGCTTAAACTTGGAAATTTTTGAAGAGGGTTGCCACACTTAAAAAGTTTAATTCAAATTATATAAAAAGTTAAATGAATTATTAGAACATGGGTATGTATTCAGGAGAGTTACCACGTGTTTAAAAAATTAATTAAATTTTTTTCATCTTTTAAAAAATACTTAAAAAGATTTTAGTTTGAAAATATCTTTAAAGAGGGTTGCCTGATTGAAAGCCGAATTTATTTATCTTATACACAAAATATAATGAAAACTAGTGTTTGCCCAGCGGTTGAAATTCAACCGCTAAAATTAAGGATAGTTTATGTGAGTTGAGTTGAGCTGAAATAACATTAGTTGGAATGGGTTAAGTGGAGGGGAGTTTAGCTTAGTACTTAGCATAACATAACATACCATGAAATAAGATTAAATAACATAACATATGTAGCATAACATACCACAATATACATCGCACATTCTTCAGTTGTATTTCCTTTTTATCCCTATCACTTTCTTCCTCTCTATCTTGGCCTCTATCGCTTTTAATGTTTATGTTTATGTTTATCTTCACCTTCATGTTCAATCTTCACCTTCATGTTCAGTTCATGTTCATGTTCATGTTCATGTTCATGTTCATTTTCATGTTCATGTTCATGTTCATGTTCATGTTCATGTTCATGTTCATGTTCATGTTCATGTTCATGTTCATGTTCATGTTCACGTTCATGTTCATGTTCATGTTCATGTTCATCTTCATGTTCATGTTCATCTTCATCTTCATCTTCATGTT
>NW_016157360.1:169166-194465 GCF_001687245.7 Rhagoletis zephyria | reverse complement strand
TTTTCATTTTCAATTTCATAGATTGTTTATAATGACTTTTGCTAAAATTTCAAAATCAAAAGTTATCAAAACAAATTCTATGGGACTGAGAAGTATTATTTTCTACTTTTTAGTCCATTTATAAAAGCGTTGTATATTAAAAAGTTTTTTTTATATTATTTATTTTTTCGATTTATGTTACACTAATTTGAAATTTGAAAAATTGCCTGGACATCAGCATCAAAGTACCTTTCTAATGATATATAATTGTTTATACTTTAGAGGTATAGTTTAGCCGCAAAAGGGGTGTAAAGGAACATGATTACCTATTTATATACATGATGTTGTATTAAAATATGGTATTGAAACGAAAGAATTAATAATTAGGAGATACGTGTTAATGGAACTTTGTTTTATACGGATTAAATTCTTAACTGTGTAGAGGAGAGTTGCAACGTGTTTAAAAAATCAGTTAATTGTAATATGTGTCCTAATTTCAAACGAAAGAGAAATTAAAAAAAAATGGTTTAAATTACTTTGAAAGAAATATTAAAATATGAGTGTTATTGGTTAAAGCTGCCACTTATTCGAAGAGTCTAACTATGTATGTATGTACTTTAGGGTGCTCATCGGAAATGCTTTTTTTTTGGAAGTTTCATGACCCTACCCCTTTATTTTATTCGCTTTTATGAGAAATATTATTTCCTATTTTTATAGATTTTTAAAAGGTCGCAACCTGTCCATTTAGGTCAGAAAATACGATCTTGTAGATTTATGAGTTTTTGAATGACTACTTTTGATTCGATTTCAAAGATCGAATATGATCTGAGAAAAGGATATATAAGCCTTAAAATTATATATTTATATAATAATCTATAGAGTTTGTTTAATTTAGAAGAAAATAGTTAGACAATTGCTATGCCAATGCCAAATTTTACATTTCAATAAAGGGAGTGAGTGAGAAGAGAGATTATTTGTACTTTATTTCCCTCTTCTCTCTTAAGAAAAGTAAAAAATAGTTGACAGCTTTGAATTTGTGTAGCAACAGTAAAAATATTCTCCCAGTTAAACATCATAATCGGCGTTATCGACTCCCTGATATAAGTATGGCGTCGATAACGTCGATAACGATGTGTAACTAAGAGTTAAAGGCTCTGTTATGCATACTTGGCATTGCATGCACTGCTATACCATTTTTACGTAGAAATCAAAAACCAACAGACTTCTACGTATGTAGTGCTGTGCGTTCGATAACCGATTACACGCGAGGCTCATTTAACAGATTTCTTATGTGACAGCTCTCAAGCCATGCCAAGTATGCATAACGGAGCCTTAAGGCTCTGTTACGTACGTGTTTTTACGTAGAATTCAAAAACCAACAGACTTCTGCGTATGTAATGCCGTGCGTTCAGTAACAGCTTACACGCGAAGCTCATTTAACAGATTCCTTATGTAACAACTCTCAAGCAATGCCAAGTATGCATAACAGAGCCTTTAGTGTTAGCCAGACATGGTGCAAACGGCTCTTAATAGGTTAAGTTAATTTCCTGTTCCTTAATTTAAAAATGTTTAATACTTAATTTGAATAAAGTTTCATTTAATTTGAAAAAAGTTTCATTAGGTTTGAATAAAGTTTCATTGAATCTGACAAAAGTTTCATTTAATTTGAAAAAAGTTTCATTGAATCCGAAAAAGGTTTCATTTAATTTGAAAAAAGTTTCATTTAAACTGAAAATGCTGTAAATAAAATGATAGCTCATTTATTGTAACCGCATACGGCCCTGGATTAATATTGTTTATGTACCCGACTTTAAGATTTTTTTAGCAATGTGGCTAAGGAATTCATCAATATTTATTCAAAATTGATATATACAATCGCTCTCAAGCGGAGTCTCAATCTTAAGTCTCAGATCATATTCGATCTTTGAAATCGAATCAAAAATAGTCATTCAAAAACTCACAAATCTACAAAATCGTATTTTCTGACCTAAATCGACAGGTCGCAACCTCTAAATGACCTCTAAAAAATTTATAAAAATAGGCAATAATATTTCTCATTAAAACGAATAAAATTAGGGGATAGGGTCTGGAAATTTCCAAAAAAGCATTTTCGGTGGGCACCCTAATATATATGTATCTGTATATTAATGTACTGCGTTTGTCTAGAGATAGGAATAGTTTTAAGTTTTCAAAAACAAAGGCTCCGCGCAATCGAAGCTTCAGTGTCCTTTTATTTTACTGTGAATTGAGTGTTTTAATTTCTAACACGGGTTGGAGTTCATACTAAATGAAAAAAGGACATACAAAATTAGAGTTTGAAATGTATGCTCAGTATGCGAAATATGTATAATCAGACCATTAAGCGATTCAGTTACATACATGAACAGAAAAAAAAGCTGGTAATATCAACCAAAATATGGGTTGATTTAACCAACATTACGGTCAATTCTTATCCATGATTCAAAACTATTAATTCAACTGTATTAAAACCGTTAACCCGAAAATAACAGTTTTTAGCAGTGAAAACGAAAGAAAGCTGTTTTTTTCATATTAACAGGACCCTGTTAAATCAACATATTTCCGTCACTTTGTAGGTGAAAGTTTAGACTGTTTGAACAACAGTGATTTCTGTTGTCTTAAAAACGACAGTATTATGTGTTAAAATAAATAAGATTTCTGTCATCTTGGAAATAACAGTTTTCGCAGTTGAAATAACAGATAGTCTGTCGTCTTTAGAACACCTACGATTGCTGTTGAAATAACAGTCAAGTCTTTTGTTCCCTAAACTACTGTAATATCTGTTGAAAGAACAAAATGAAGTTAAATACAGTTTTAAATTCTTTTATTTATAATAAGTTTATATTAATATAATACAAAAATTCTATTGTAATTTTTTTAATAATACATATGAATATGTATTTGTAAAAGTTACAATGGTTTTAGTCGTATATAAGATGAACCATTTAGGATTGTATGAATATTTAGGATTTGTATGAATTTTTAATTTTGTTTACAGCACTTACTTTAGTATTTTTTTAGTAAGAAAAGCTTGGTAATGTTCATCAGAACTATGAACTTCTATTTGTGATGAAATACCATATAATTTTTTGTTTAAATCGATAGCTAAGTATTCAATTTTATGCACATGTAACTTCTTGTTCAAAAACAAGCATATGTAGATAAAAGTTACTTTTATATAAAGTCCTTTGTACAGAATTTCTTATAAAAAGATAAGGTTTTTGACGCCGAAATGCAGTTGTATGAAAATTTTTACATGTTCTGAAATTTCTTCATAATTGATGGCTATATTATACGTAAATTCAAGTGGAATGGTACATTTAAGTAAAAACTTAGAAAATTGATAAGTCATTGTCATTGTACTTCAGCCAAGCTTTCATGATTTGCAAAACGTTGTCATCTACTTCATCGCAGGCGCTTTCACTGTCTTCGCAGAGCGACTCAGTACCAGCCATGGTGCTGGAAGAACTTGCAAGTGATAATCTCCGCTTTTTACGGACATTGAAATAGCGCTTGTAAAGTTTTCCGGAAGGTTTTTTACCACGCACCTGTGCATTAAATGCGCAATTTCGGAGAATTGGAGACTCCAAATTACTTGCCAACGAGTTCTGAAAAATAATTTCAATAACATTGTTTTAATTTAGATAATTTTTGAATTTATACTAGTCAAAATTTTTAAATGGTTTTAAAATAGTACAAAAGTATTAAAAACATTTTACAAATGTGTGTATAATAATAATACACAAGTATTTAACAAATAAAACTCAATAATAATTATTATCATTGAGTTAAAAATGTTTTACGACGATTACAACTTGTACTTTTTTTGGTAAAAATTAAAAAAAATTGTGATTATTTTCCGACCCTGTTTTAAAATAATACACACATTTGTAAAATGTTATAAATATTACCATTCAAAAATATTTTCAGTAATATTTATACAATTTAAAAATATTTGAAAATTATTTTAAAACATAACGCTACACATATGTATGTAACTAGGGCTGCAAGTTAGTTAATCAGTTGTTCGGTTAATCAATTATTCGAGCAATCAATATTTTAATTTTTTAAATAATTTTCGATTATAAAATAATTAACAAATATTTGCAAGTATTTGTAAATACTATTTCAATAAAAACATGTTCTTATTTACATATCGCACACCGTCTTCAAAAGAGTGGCATTTTTGAAATCATGCGCTAAAAATTTACACAGAGCTTTTTTTTAGCTTTCAGCAAAAGCTGGAGCAAATTTTTGTTATAACTGGTTTAAAAAAACCAAAGGTAAAGTCGCCCTTGCCCATATCATTATCATGTGCTAAGAAATAGTTTTTCGCATTTTCTGACAAACGTATTGTTTTGAGTTCTGGCTCTTTTGAAGACGGTGTGCGATATGTACATGCATATGCATGTTTGTCGAGCCCTAAACGCCAAAAAATATAAGCAAAATTTATTTAGTTATCTCCTACTTTACGTTTTGTTTTGGCAGTTCGGGCTAGATATAATAGTATTTCTCACATGTACTCACGTTAATCAGTAGCCGCAGTTTGGACCGAAACTTAGCCCAAATTTTGTCCAAATCTGATTCCGTCAAAAGTTCAAGTTCCTCCTTTGCAATGCCCGCTTCTGCGATATTGTATATATTTTATAATTAAAAGTTGAAACAGTTTCTTTCATGAAATAACTTACTCTGTAGTACAGAGAGCGCGTTCTCCAGCCCCCACACCTTCAGCAGATTCAAAAGATCGTCTGCTGCTGCCATTTCTAAAAAATAAGAAGCTTTTAAAAATTAGAATTGATTCACGTTGCATCTTGTGGTTAATAGCCGTCATACATGGTGCCTTGTATGTGGATGTGTCCTTAGTCTTCCGAGGACAGCAACCAGCCTGTCATAGGCACCTTCCCCATTAAGGATCTGGATATTCCAGGTGCATACCCTCAAATAATAGTCCTTTATACGTTTACCCTGATCGTCATAAAAAAAAAAGGTGTCATCCGAGGCTTTTTGTTCCTTTTCACTGGGCGGGGTTTTAATCTAGCTCGCTCCCAAACGGGTGTTTGGTCGTTACCCAGAGGATAAGTGGATATAAATATCCGGACGTTGTAAGTTAGGATTTGTACCGTACGCGCAAGAATCACTTCTGGATACTCCCAGGTGAATGGCAGTGAAGAGCTTTCCACCACTGACGTGGACTTCTTAGTGGACTTAGCACCTTTGCACCCTTAGCGACACACTTATGCTAACAGGTTAATAACATATATTAAACATATAAACAAGCGGTACGATACCTATGTATTACCGTGTGGTATAAACTATCAATACATTTGCTTGGGCGTGCACTTACACTATCATATTGTATTAAAGAAGGTACTACATACATACATATATACATACATACATACGTATGTATATATGTATGACTTGTATGCAGAATTGCTTTTAAAATGCAATTTAAAACATTTTCAATGGAATGTCAATGTACTTACATTCATACTTATGTATATTTCCGTAAAAATATGCGCATATGTTCATACATATCTAATCCCATTTTCATGCCCACATTTTTTTATTAATACCCCATAAAAATGGTTGTAAACAGATGCTTGGTCCACTAAACAGTGCCAAACTCGACACAACCTGTTTGATACAACACATGCCTAGTATACTTTCGACATCAAGGAGTTGTCCATTTAATGTGTGTTTTAAGCTTTTATGTATGTATGTATGCATGGACGTATGTATGCATTAGGGTTGTTGCGAATATTCGCATTCGCATTCGCAACCGCGGAGCTTCCGCATTAATTACAACGCTTTGATCAACTGGCAATGTGGTGTGTCCAGACACCATTTTTAGATATAATTATTAGGCTGTGTCATTTTTGAGCAACTTTTTTTTTCAACTAAAAACCAGGCTAAAAACTTTCAAAAAGGTGAAAAAAAGAGCCTCTAAAAATTTTAGCTCTTAATATTAGCATTAAGTGGTGCCTGTTCCTAACTTTCCATTTCACATATAAAAAACATGGGAAACAAATTTTTCGTTTTTCTTATTTTTGTAGCTTGACATATAAGCATTGTAAAAATGAACTGAAAAATTATTTTGGTAGGAAATTGAACGCTCTACAAAAAAGTTCTAATTAATTTTTTTTACAGAGTGAGCCGTTCTGAAGATATTCAAACTTAAAGTTGCAAATGTATGAAATTATGATTTTTATTTTATCAAACTAATACTGATGACTTTTTTAAGTCTAAGTTTTAGGTATATGTTATGTAGTTTGACTATTGCCAAGTAAATCTAGTGCTTTGTATTGCATGCGCTCCACGTTTTTCGTTTTCAATCTCATAAATTGATTATCAAATCAAAAGTTATCAAAACAAATTCTATGTGACTGAGAAATTTTATTTTATACTTTTCAGTCCATTTATAAAAGCGTGGTATATTTAATAGCTTTTGTTATTTTATTTATTTTAACATTAACTTTCGCATTCGAAATAATCAATGCGGAGCGTTTGCGAATGCGATTGTTCAGCAAGTGCACTGATAAAACGTATATCTGGCAAACAAAATGGCAAATTGCAGCCAATATTTTTTGCCTGTGGAGATTCGACGTTAGGGCGTATTACCCGGGCGCCGCATAGTTGGGCAAAAAGGTTGCTGTGGACAAATGAATTTTGAGAGCCCACATATGAACTGATTTCAAGTTTATTATTTTAAATAAGGGATAATTATATTTAGCGTCGATCTATCTGCGGCGATTTTTTAAAAAAGCTCTCGTTTTTTATTTATTTATGTTGAAAAATTAAAGAAACAAAATTTTTACGTTAGAATGCTTCCACTTTTTTGGAAAATACTTGAAATTAATTTTAAATGAATGGAGTTATTTAAAAAATTATTCATAAACATTTTTCCATACATTTAATTAAAAAATGTATTTCATTTGTTATCTGTACTAATATCTATTTTGAAAACCGTTTTTTTAGTTATTTTCTGTTCGAAAAACTCGAGAACAGCTGTACCGATATTTTTGAAATCCAATCCAAGGATGATAATAGGTGAAAAGCAATTTCGATATATCAAGGGGGCGTGGCAACGCCCATACAAACTGAAATTGTCACACAACATATCTCTGGAAGTATTCTTCGTAGAGATATATAATATCGACGCCAAACTCGTGGGAAAATAGTAGTTATTGAAAAAGGGGACGTGGCACCTCCCATACAAACTGAATTTCTCGCACCACATACTCATTCTAATGTGAGAAATTCAGATTGTATGGAAGGTGCCAAGCCCCTTTCTCAATAACTGTCATTTTTCCGAGAGTTTGGCGTTGATATTGTATATCTCTATACACTGTGCGCCGCACATAGGAGTATTTGTGTAATACAAATAATTTTTAAGCAAAAAACAAAACCGACTTGAATTCTCATAAATATATATATATATATTTCATGATCCAATGATCGGATCTAAGCCAGATTCGTATGGGACACTACCTTTTGATGCCAAAAGAATTATCGAAATCGGTTGACGTGGTCCAAAGTTATGCGGTAACATACATACAAAAAAATTTAAAATAAATTAAAAATAAAAATATTCCGACGAACTGCTAACCTCCTCCTTTTTTGGAAGCCGGTTAAAAACTGGTCAAAAGTCAGATTTATCATCTTTGATTAAAGCGCCTTTAAATATATTTAGGGAGTTCACAAGGTGTTGTATACTGGCGTATTGTTGTATGTCGTAAACTTTAAACGGCTAAAATTATATTTAAGGCATTCACGAGCTACCATAAAAATAAAAGTCGTATTATGAACTTTCACACCGGTAAAAAATATTAGGTAGTTGTTTCAAGTCCTCTAAACATTTATATAGTCGTTAAAAACTTAAGAACATACAAGAATACTTACGACACCTTGTGAACCACCTAATTATTTCTTAAGCTATATAACTGAGCTATGAATGGGCAGTCAAACAAGTTCCCAGTTCTACTTGATCTTTAACGTACGTCAAAAGGAACATATTTTTTTAGGTTTTTTGTGGGCCAATCTTAATTATTATTTTTAAATATCTATTTTTAATTTGGTAAAGGACTAAAAACTTTTGGAACTTTTGAGTTTTAGATGTTTATTAAATACACATGTTTTTCGAATTGATAATGCGTGGAAATGTAGTGATAATAAATAAATGTTATTTCAAATTTAATATTTTTAAACTCTGCAATCAATACCATATGTAGCTTTTTTGAAGCTAAGTAATAGTCTTTACAAACATTTATTTCCGTATACAAAAAAAAATTTCTATGGTTAAAGAACGCAGCTTAGCTGATGTTGAACTGATAAGAATTGTTTTCGGAATTATTTTAGTCAAGACGCACGGTTAACTTAAGTTTTACATTGGTAAAGCTAATAACAATGCATTGGATATAAGATCGGGTGGGCCCCGAATATAATAGAAAATAATTTAACTGACCCTGATAGTTTTTATGTTTACTTCAGAGAATTTTGGAGTATTTCTGACCTGACTAAGGTCCGTTTTACCAATTTTATATATATGTAGATGATTTCTAATTGTTATTAGTACGTCGTTTGTTGTATAAAAATTTTATGCGGAAATACGTTTTGCATGTGAAAAACTTTTTCTTTACGATTTCTGGAAAATCAACCTGCTCGGATTTTTTAAGCATCGTTGCCATGAAACCTCTGCCCTAATATATTTTTGCCCCATTCACACACAAAGCAGCAGGAACAGCCTTTCAACGGGGTTGTTAAATCACTATGGTGGCACAATGCCGGAGGAGCAGCACAATGTAGAGCTGGTTGAACAAAGTCGAAGTTTATAGACATGTAGGAATTTTATTCACAACATATGTACATACTTACAAATCACAATGTTAAATCGGACACCAATACGGTGGTACAATGCAGCAAGAGCAACAAACTTGGTTGTTGAATAACCTGGCAATAAGGTGGCACAATGCAGCAGGAACAGCACAATGTGGAGCTGGTTAAACAAAGTCAAAGTTTTATGGAAATATATGAATTTTATTCACAACATACATACTTACAAATCGCAAAGTTAAATCAGACACCAATATCGTGGCACAATGCAGCAAGAGTAGGGCTGCCAGACGTCCCGGTTTTCCCGGACATGTCCCGGTTTTAGACTATTTGTCCCGGTTCAACCTTAAAATGTCCCGGGTTTCGTTTAAGTGTCCCGGTTTTCGGTTTGATTGCACAAAATTTGAATAAAAGTTCAAAAATGACTACACTGAGAGAAAAAACGCGTTGTTATATTAAGAAAAATGTTATGGGGGAAATTACGCATAGTAAAAATGAATATTTTTTATTTGATTATCGTTTTAAAATGTTCGTATTTAAAAATAATACTTTTATACCACGCACACGTGGTGTTGAATCAAACTGAACATTTGAATGCACATTTACATGTCTGGCTGTAGCTGAGTGCGCGAAGTTGCTTGCCACAATTTGTTAATTTCCAGACGATCAGGGTTCAAGTCCCATTACAGGCAGCATGAAATTCCAATATTTTTTTGTTCCATTCCAAGAAAGTAACAATTTATGTGTCATATCCACCAGCTCCCTATAAAGACAAAATTTTCAAACCTGTCAAGAAAAACGTATTAAACATTAATTTAAAAAAACTAAAATCAAAATAAAGCTGATGACGTTACAGGTTCTCCAAATTCTGAAACAGCTAACTAAAAAGAGAGAATAAAGAATTTTGTGGAAAAAGTTTTAGATAAACCTGACAAATCTAGTTTGGCTTATTCGCGGTGTATAAACAACGATCTTGCAATCATGCTAGATTCTTCAAGTGAAGATGAAGTCAGGAGGATACATCCGATATTTGCAGACCCGATGCGATTCTCAAAAAGGAATTATTCTTGCACCACAGTAAAAAAAAAATTAATAAATAACTGAAAGTCCTCTCAACAGGTGCAGCGTCAATCGAAAAGAATTTAAAATATTGCCAAGTTTCACACGAAGATATTTGTCGCCTCGAGCGGGCAGTTATTTGGTTGCGAAGGTTTGATTTACAACCCTTTAGAAAACAGGCTGTAACCTGAAAAGGCAGCAGCATTAATTTTTATTACAAGCTGTTATTTAACTTCACTTGTATGTATGTATGTATGTCCTGGAACTTTGCAATCAATATTTAACAAATTCCCGATGAGCTACAGACATGAAACTTTAAACTTGGTTTAGAACTCGAAGACAATGCAATATACAAGATGACTTGCCGATAGGTGGCGCAGGAGTCGAGATATTCGTAAAACCCGCATTTATAGTCTGATGTGTTTCATATATACTTGTATGAAAAGAAATAAATCCACACAAAAAATTGCCGATAGGTGGCGCAGGAGTCGAGATATTTAGGAAAACCATATTTATGAACCGATTAAGTTCACATTTAGAATGCATATTACTTACATAAAAAGAAATAACTACACAAAAAATTTTGGCAGTTATGTGGCGCATGTGTCCATATAATTAAAAAATCGGCATCTGTGCTCCGATTTGGTTTATATTCAGAATATGTGTATTACCTATTTAAATCTGTCAAATTTTAGCCGAGGTCAAATATATGCAGAAGATATACCATCAATACGTGTAAACTTTGGAAATGAAGGCATACATGTAATACAGCCAAAGTCAACACAGTTCCCGGAAAAGTTAAGTTACGGAACCGCTGAAAGGAGAATGCCGCCAATAATTCTATCATGGGCATCAACAGTGCATAATATGCAAGGTAGTACTGTGGACTACGCTGTTGTATACCTAGGATCAAAGCTGTTCGAAAAAGGTCAAGCCTATGTCGCACTTATCAGAGTAAGATCGCTAGAAGGACTTAAGATAGAGGAATTGGATAACTCGAAACTGACTGGAAAGAAGCCATGCAATAACGATGCATTGAAAGAAATGGACAGAATGAGAAATATACAGACAATATAATATTAATTGCAAGATTTCAAAAGACTGAAAGGTAGAAAATAAAATTATAGTTAAAAAACTAAAACCACGCTTTTAATACAACAAGAACTAAAAAGTATAAAATAATTTATAGATATAGCGATTCCGTTTAAGAAGAATAGGAAGTTCCCTAATTTGATTTAATTTAACTTTTTTAAATTAGCTAAAAATATGATTAAAGTGATTGGCCCGTAGTCATAGTCAAAATAAAGTCCACTGTAAAGATTGTTGCAGCTTTTTTTACAGATACCCCATTGAAAATTATGTCAAAACGCTGCAACTAACTTAACAGTGGACTTTATTTTGACTATGACTACAGACCAATCACTTTAATCCTATTTTTAGCTAATTTAAAAAAGTTAAATTGAATCAAGTTAGGAAACTTCCTTTTCTTCTTAAACGGAATCGCTATATCTAGTTATAAATTATTTTATACCTTTTAGTTCTTGGTGTATTAAGTTTTTTAACTATAATTTTATTATTAAATACATATAATGTTCCAATTTTTAATTTTAAGCACTACATAAAATAAAGATTATTAAAAATTACCAACTTTTCCATTTTTATTAACATAAAGCATCTAATTTAGTTACATAAATTATTTCTTAAACACTTGACATCCGCATTCGCATCCGCATTCACGGATGTTAGCTTTTAGACATCCGCAACCATATCCACATTAGCATCCGCGGATGTCTAAAATTACACATTCGCAACATCCTTAGTATTTATGTATGAATATGTGTACGCTTGTATGAACGCTTATACATATGTATTTGGGTATACATGTGAATATATGCAGGTGGGTTAGAATTATTGTGTGGGTCATTTTGTTACTTTTTTAACTCGTGTTTGTGGTATGTTGCTGTGATCCACCTTCGGTAGCCACATAGCTACATACGTACATACATAAATATTTGGGAACTACCATCAATAATACTCTTTCGGCTCCTTCGTCGTCATCGTTAGTTTCTATGCTGCCCTATACAGTTGTTTCGACTTTCGTGTCCGACTCGGGAATGCCAACTATCTGCTTCGTTTTTAAAATGTCGCTATTTCTACATTAAATATGTGGCAAATTCGTGTAGCTGGATAGCTACGTTGAGCTGGTTGGTGGTATGTTCGCACCGTCTTCGTAACTTCAAATTGCAGACCTATATATGTATGTATATATGTACTCGTCATTTCTGGCTGCTGTAGATGTTGTGGACTTTTGCCAATTTGAGTCGGCCCATACAGGAATTTCCGCAACATATCCTGATGTGCTGAGCAGCTTCGTGTTCAGTTGCGCAAAGGATTCTGCACTCATCGGACGCAAGTGTCTATTGTGCGGAGCGAGTCTGAGTTCTATTCGGTGTTCAGTTCATTGCTACGTCCAAAAATCGCGTACATTTCGATGCTTGAAAGGTTGTTTTTACCTTATTCAAATTTAACGAGCATTTGCACGAAGCATAAAATGTGAAAAAGTCGTGTGAGAGAAAATATGTCTTTTGTGAGTGATACTCCAATGGCAAATAAAATTATTAGAAGTGCAACAAAATCACATGATTCCAAAAAAAGTAGATCACTGAAATCAAACAAAATATGACATTTTATTATACATATCGTCGTTTAAAGTAAAAAGCCGCGTACCGTCATTCTGCAAAACCGCGTAACTGACATTTGCTGCCAAAAATTGGATTTGCTCACACAAGCTCTTGGCTCAATACTTATCCATTCCTCCTGAAATATACTAGCCAGAAATGCGATTGCTTTATAAAAAAGAACTATTATGAAAAATGGGTGATTACTCTCTAGAAAATGATATATGCAACCTCACATACGCGGTTTTGCATTTTGTTGATATGCGGTTTTGTACTTTAAAAGACGATATGTATGTATATGTGTGTATGCATATAGAATCTGTGGCCGAAAAATAGAGAAATTATTCCGCTTAACATCAAAATCATAAAATCCGTATCTTGAGATAAAGCTGTTGAAGCTGGAGTTATGCTCTCACGAATGCTTACTTGAACTGGGTATGATCACAAGTACAAAAAAAAATTTTCTGAACTTATCGACCATTAAAATATATACGCCGTGAAAATATTTAGTTATGATTGTATAAATGTTTTTGGACAAGTAAATTCATCTACATATTTATTTATATGTACATTAAATGCCTTATTTTGCTAGAGTATTTCAAATCCTCCCTCCGGCAAAAAAAAATTAAAAAAATATTCATTTTTGCAAAAACTGGATGAGCTACTCCGAACTCCGTGATTTATAAGACTGTTTTGTTGTAGGTTTAGGTTCTTATATGAAAAAAGATTAATCTGCACCAGAAAGAAAAAATCTCATGAAGAATAAGCCGGTAAAGCGAATGGCGTACTCAGTTTTTTAATACAACTAACCAGCAAGTTATCCACGCGGCATAAAGTGACTATTTGGTACTATTTTTCACGAATTTTCAAATTTATTCGTTAGGATTTTCCCGATTGAGGTAATTTTTCCAAAATTAAAACACTCAAAATTTTAGCTAACTTAATGTAGATTTTAAGGAAGTGAACATATTTTGAATCAAATTATACTTGAACTAGTAAATTAGGTTTAAGTGAAGCCATGTTGAGAACCACTTTCCAACTTGACAAACATCATCACAAAATTTAAAAGCCAAAGCAGGCGTGGATGAAAGTACCGTGCTGTGGAATACTTTATCCAAGGTGTATTAAATAGGTTCCCAAACTTTTTTTCGCCGCGGCACCCTTCTCTTCAAATGTCTACGAAAACAAGAAAACCACGCAAACTACATGCCCCTTTAGCTTTAATGTGAGCACTGAAATTGTTTTGATTATTTCATTATTTCTTTAAGTTTATTAGGAGCTTTGACAATTTTACCCTGAAATCATTAGACGCTGAAAGCTTGCTGATATATTTGTTTTTTATGTAAGTATTTGTTGAAAATGCAGCCTCACATAGAAATGTAAAAGTTAAAGCCACCAGTATTTTACAACGCTTTTATTAACTTGCAATGTTGTGTGTCCAGACCACCATTTATACTATAAATATAGCAAAGGTATTTATGGCAAGCCTAGTCTAGATATCAACCTCGTCGAAGGTATCATATCAAAGACATGCAATTAGAAAAACTCTAGAGGTAGATGTCGCCCCGCCAGAATAAGTTAAATATTGCGCCTAAAAATATGCACTACATACGCTACAGCGGAAATAGACGACACGCCATTTCTTTAAATGAAATTAATTGTTGCTATTTGTATATATGTACATGTATATGTATGCGTACGGCGCACGTAATAGTCCTGAATTGATATGAAGAATAATATATGTGTGTATGTGGGTATATGAATAACGACCGCTTAAAATCCATCTCAAATCTGTACTTTCTCTGTAGAAATTGTAGGTCTATGTTATGCAGTTTGCTTTGTATTGCATGCGCTCCACGTTTTTCGTTTTCAATCTCATAAAATGTTTATAATGACTTTTGCTAAAATTTCAAAATCAAAAGGTATCAAAGCAAATTCTATGGGACTGGGAAATATTATTTTCTAATTTTTAGTCCATTTATAAAAGCCGAGTATATTAAAAATGTTTTTATATTATTTATTTAATATAATCTTGCCAACAGCAGTGTTTTCTGAATACATTTGCAGCCAGAACTCTCTTGGCTCCCTTCGTAGTATTTAATATTCAAAGTGCTGTCTTCACTGTTGTCCAGAAGTTTTCAAAAGCTTAACTTTTCTTCCCAGTAGGTTTACTTTTAGGGTCCCATGAGAACGGGTTTGTTATCCAGCTGTAGACATCCTCAGAGTCAATGTTGGAAAATATTCGACAATGGGTTTTTCTAAACCATCCAAGTTAACGCTGGTAATGCGCGTTAACGCTAAGGAAATAACTTGTATGATTTTTCTTCGCGTTAACTTCGAAGTTACCCACGTTTTTCTGATTTACTTTGTTTATTTATGGGGTTTTCATGCAAATTGCTAGAAATTCTAAAATATACATGTCACCAATAAAAAAACTCTCGACGTGCTAGAAAAAACCCAAAGATGTATTTTCATTTTGCAGGCCTCTGTTATCTTAGAAACTTCATCCAATGCGGGTATTAAATCTAGTGGCGGCATCTTCCTAGTCGCCAGGGAATACAGAGGGATCACACAGTGACTTCTCGTGGCGTTTTCTGCCTCTTGCTTCATCCTAGACATCGCTCCTTTCGTTTTTCCAACCACTGCGGCTGTTCCATCACTGCAAATATCCGCCCATTTGTCCCATTTCAAACCATTTTTCTATACAAATTTGCCGATAGCTTTAAAAATTTCGTCGCTAGTGGTGTAAGTCTCAAGTACTTCGCTCATCAAAAGTTCTTCTTCGATTTGCATTGCGAATGGGTACCTCCCCAGCCAGCAAAAAATCCGAAAACCGATCCGAAAAAGAACAAAAAAGTGGATGAAGTGCGGATTTTTGTCCGTTTACTGATTCCATTTCCGGATACTTTGACGATCCGTTTTCCCACTAAAGTGTGCGGCAGAAACGTATGTACAGACAACAGTATGTGAACGGATACGTTTTCGGCTGTTTTTTCTGAAATTTGTCTGATTGATTTTCGTTCAATACGCTTTCCTTCTGCACTTAACAGATACTTTTTCATGGTTCAAAAGAAATAAAATAAAATTAGGAAGCGCCTGACGGAATTCGGCACCTTCTGGAAGCTAACAAATAGCGGCACACTCTTCTGCACGCTCAGCCACTGCCAACTACGCATGCATGCTTTCAAATGTTTAGCTTGAGCAAATGAACTACAATTATTGCTTTGAAATGACATCATCTTTTTCGAATGTTTTCCGGATACGAAAATTAATGATAACTGTAGGAGTTTTTCTATTCGTTTTCGGATACGGAAAATTGAACTAAACTGCACTGTCTGCAAAATTTGCGTTTCTTTGCTGGCTGGGTCACTAACAAGAGAGGAATATTAAGGGCCAAACTACGCACTGTGAATTTGGCCCTAAGTCCCACTACGTCGGTACTTTCGTCAAGTTTCAAACTAAAAAATTCACAAGTTTTCAAACATTTTATAAGTTCGTTCTCGACTGCCTCTAAAATCGTGTTGATTCGCTCTTTCACAGTGTGGTTGTGAAGTTCCAAAGAATAAGTAACATATACACGTGCGCGAAGCTGCTGCGCTTGTTACGAGAGCAGCACAGCCAGCAAAAAATCCGAAAATTAATCCGAAAAGTGGATGAAACGGGGATTAGGTCGACAAAAGTACCGTAAATGATTGTGAAAAGAGTACGTTTTCGGCTATTTTTCTGAAAATTTGCTGATTAAATTTTTCGTTGACATAACATACTGGGGAACTACGCTTAGGAGCGAAATACACCACACAAGCGGCTTGAACAACCAAGCGAAATATCCCTTTGCTGCAAGCCATTTGTGTTGCGTATGGGGTTTGATGAGCCGCTGAAGGTAATTTTAATAAAAGTTAAATTTTTTTGATTTTCTGGCCGCCATGTTGAAGTTTGATCAAACCGTTGCATTGTGTATGGAAAGTTTAAATAATTTGTCCGCACCACTAGTATACTCTAGCCACTAGCGGCACCCCAGAATGCCGCGGCACCCACTTTGGGAAAGCCTGCAAGAGGTGATAGCAGTACACCTTTATTTTTCTTCGCCTCACGGCTTCATATGTAAAAGGCTGCTGTTTGTTGGTTGGAGCTGTTGATTGTTTTGTGTTTTCTTTCACATCTTTCGTAAGAAATTTTTGACAGTTCTCGCCGCAAGACCCAAAAAAAAAAACCACTACATTTTGTTATTGTCGTACCGATACCACCTATTGAACACGCCTTGACTTCATCTATATTCACGTCTGATAATTACATTACTATACATATTACACTAGCCAATACCAGCTTGCTTTGCGGCGCCCTAAAAAACCTTTCGAACTGTAAAACAATAATTCAATCGGTTAAGAAGGACGGCAGCAAATGGTTCCTAATTAAAAACAAAAAAAAAAAATAAATGAACTTTAAGTTGAAAGAACTCTACTTCGGTACCACCTAACGTGTCTATTTTTGGTAGGTTGATTATATTCTATGTCTGTAATAAGCGTACGTGCAATTTCAAGAAAATCGGACCATAGATATGATTTTTTCGAATAGGTCAATCCCTAGTAGAGTTATCTAGGGCCAAATATTCCAGTCCGTTCAGCCTTTTCACGTGATTGAGTAACAAATATACACTGAAATCCGCTTAAATAACCAACATTTTTGGGCAACGTAAATATTTCAATGTAATCTGAAGAAACTCCCTCTCATAAGTACCTCCCCGCTTATTTACCCAACCCGCGGAAGTACCTATATTTTTCGTACCCCATTTACCATTTTACTTATAATTTTTCCCTTTTAAGTGCTCCCGCAACCGCAATTCTAAAAAATCAACGGTAATTTTTAGCCACTTGAAACTTGCACATTATTACACTAAAATTCAATGGGCTATAAAAATTTCTGAGAAATAAGTTTGAAATTTTGATGACATTTTAAGCTTAGGTATTTGTTAGGGACTGAACTGTGTTTTAATTGAAAAATCTTGAAAACTAATAAATGGCATAAGTGGCAAACCACATAATTTGAATTTGGTCGAAAATGATAGATATGTCCAACACTGTATGTATATATAAATATGTATAATCAATGACTTTAGAGAATTGAATTCTTGTGAAAATAACATAACATTGCTTTATCGATTTTTTTTATAAAGATTTTGTGTATGTGTTTAAATGATGCTATGATCTTGGTTTTAAACTATGTACACTTCATTAAATGTTCATGTTTTATTCAAGGACTTATTTATGTAAGTTAACAAGAAGATTAACTATATCAATAATTATGTTCACTTAAGTACCAGCATCAAGGTACTTAAGCGGGTTCTTTTAAGTACCCAACCCGTCTAAGTACATCAAAAAGCTGACATTTTTCGTGAGGTACTTAAGCGGGTTTTACTGTACCTCAAAAATCTTGAATTTTTCGTGAGGTACTTAAGCGGGTTTTACTGTATTTGTAATAAGTATAGATAGAATAGATGCTACGCAAATTTTTTCAATAACCTTCAGTTTTCTACATGAGCAAGGAACTCATTTCATATACATCCGTACCGAATTTCAGTACTCCACCGCAAATACTTTCAAAGAAATGCGGTGTCAAAATGAATTTGCAATAAGATATTTTCCTGTGGTTAAATGGAGCCTATATTTTAAGTTTGACCTCTAGCAATACATCGGGGGAAACTTCATTTACACGCATTATTCATTTATCACGCATTTTCTTCCAATATAATTTTAATATACAACGCTTTTGTAAATGGACTAAAAAGTAGAAAATAATATTTCTCAGTCCCACAGAATTTGTTTTGATAACTTTTGATTTTGAAATTTTAGCAAAAGTCATTATAAACAATTAATGACATTGAAAACGGAAAACGTGGAGCGCATACAGTATAAAGCATTCGATTGACAATTGTCAAACTACATAACATTCTACAGCGAAAGTACAAATTTGAGATCGATTTTAAGCGGTCGTTATTCATATGCCCACATATATACATATCGCTAGCTTAGAGTGCAAAGTTGCTAAGTCCATTTTTTTCAATTGTACAGGAGGCACAAAAAACGTTCCTAAGTAATTTTCTTTAAGTATTTTGCAAAACTTTGAATGCAATGTTTCGCGTTTTTCATTTACCCTTCATTAAAAAAATAATAAAAAAGCCTGCTTTTTTACAAATTTTGTAGACAATTTTGTGACTTAGCAAATTTTCTACTTTTTTCTTAAATTTTTTTTGTTGGACTTAGCAAATTTTCCATGAATTTTTCCAATATGTACTATACGAAAAATCAATCTCGTAGGTACATTTTAAGAAACGATTTGTTAGAACAAATTGTTTAGGTTCTTTTAAAAATAATAATAACACAAGGGAACAGTGATTTTGTTGCATCAAATGTTAAAGCTGTTTTTGATAGACTTTTTATGCTGATTACTATAAGTGACCATCAATTCAAGGTGCAGAGATGGTATTTTCAGGGATAGTAGTCGAGACTTCTAGCTTTAATTTAAGCGTAATATCACCTTAAGTTTCTTTGCTATGGCTTCTAAAATATTGCAAAAAACGCGATTTTTTGACACTTTGGCTCGTTTTTTTCCAAATCTAGAGCTGATGGAGACTTTATACTTACGGATTCTATCCAAAACAGCTTTAACATTTGATGCAACGAAATTGTTTCCCATTTTTGTTCCCTTGTGTAATAGATTGGGGCTTATAAATATGTTAGTCTTTGGCCGAGCTTCTCCTCCGATTTGTGGCGTGCGCCTTGATGTTGTCACACAAAGGGAAGGGACTTACAGTTTTACGCTGGTTTTGATGGCAGAAATACACTCGGAGGTTTGCCATTGCCTGTGGAAGGGCAACCGCTGTTAAGGATAAACCTTTTCTTCTAAATTTGTTTGTAATGTTGCTTTGACCAGGGCTTGAACCCAGGCCCTGTACAGTGGCAGCGAGCACTGCTTACTACTACACCACAGCGACCGTTCTTTTACGATCCCATTAATGGGATTTTCGGTTCAGACTAAATAAATTTTCTGAAAAAGAAGATTGCGAATTTTTTTTTATACATATTTTTAATTTGAAACGTAGTTGCGAACTTGTTTATTATAAACAACAACTTATACATTAAAATAATAATGAACAAACAATTAATGGTAGATTAAATTAATAGTATTGTTCGCTGAAACTAAACTACACACCAAAAAATCATTCATGTAGCAAACTATCGTAAAAATTATGATGGTCTTTAGGCAAAGTTGATTTTAAGTACTGCAAATCTTCGTACTTCCTTGCTGTAATTCGGCGTCTGCCTTGGTGAAGTTGCTGCAAATTGGACCACTGTAACGGGACTATACTTTTGTCTAATCTTTGAGGAAGAGTTTTCCATGGATTCCAAAGATATTACAAGCCAAAGTTTCATTTTCAAAATTCATAAACTTTGATTCAATTGCGCGGGTAAAAGATAAATTTTAAATTAATCTTTCTTGGCCAATAACAATTGGCTTAGACCTTAGACAACATAACTATTACAATACGGTCAAATGCCTTTTATTTTCCCCCATACAAAATGGACCCAGCCTAATATACATACATACATATGTATATAAATATTCAAAAATAATGTTGTTGCAAAACCCTCAATACAAATCGAATTCGATAGCGTAAAAAAAATATTCATATTTTTTGGACTTAGCAAATTTTGTGTGACTACTTTGGACTTAGCAATTTTGCACATCACGGAATAAAACGAGTAGAAATAAAACAAGCAGTTAGATCCTTTCAGAAACGGTGCATTTTCAGTTTTCCTTGCTTCCTGTATCAAAAACTAATTTTTCATAAAAAGTGGACTTAGCAACATTTCACTCTAAGCTAGCGATATGTTACTTTTCATATCAATTCAAGCAGTGTTGCCAACTTTTGAATTTCAAAAAGCACCAAACCTTGGAAAAAAGAGCGTTTTACCGCACTAAAAGCACTAAATTTTTTTTAATCAAAGGATACTTTCTTTTATAACAGTTTGTAGTAAACAAAAGTGAAAAAATAAACAATATTTACATGTGTAAATAAATACACATTCATGCTTACGAAGTAATACCGAAGTACTGCACATTAAAACTGGTACATCTGAAGAAAGAACAATCGAATCGCAACAAACGAAATTGAATTTTGAAGGGGAAGAGTAATACTTAATGATACCCTAAGTAGAAATGAGCGAAAAAATTTGTTGTTTTATAATAAACCGTGTTTTTACACTTAGAGGTTAGGATATCTCAAAATTCGGACGTGGTAGAGAAACTCTGCAGCCAGATTTGGATTCAGCACCGAAAAATCTAAAAACCGATGAACTCAGGTGGCAAAAAAAGTTAACATTTTTCGGACTGTGTAATCAATCAATAATCAAGAAAATAAAAAGTAAACACTTTTTTTTTGGTTGTAGAGTTGATAATGGCCGGACAAGTAAACACTTAACTTATCTGCGTGCTAGCATTTTCAACGCGAATACAATTTAACAAGAACGCAAGAACGTGGGTTTACAACTTCATCTTTTTATCAATCATGGTTTGCATTTTAGTGCATTTAAATTTGTCGATTCTTGTAAATTCAGAAATTTTAGTGCAGAAAAAAGCACTAAAAAGGGCACTAGGCACTAACATTTTTTTTGGCGTTTTAATTTTCAAAAAGCACTAAATCTAGTGCTTAAAGCACCAAGTTGACAACTATGAATTCAAGTGTATCACATGCGCCCCGCGCTTTTCATTTTCAATGTCATTAATTGTTTATAATGACTTTTGCTAAAATTTCAAAATCAAAAGTTATCAGAACAAATTCTGTGGGACTGAGAAATATTATTTTCTACTTTTTAGTCCTTTATAAAAGCGTTGTATATTAAAAAGTTTTTATTTTATTTTATTTATTTTCTACTTTTTAGTCTTGTCTGTACAAAATTTTCATCTTATGCTTCATATATTCATAGTACTATGATATTAAATTTTGCAATAGATATTAAAATAATTCAACTTGCAGTGAAAAGAGAACAGAAGACTGCAAGCAAAATCTTGTTTGCTCACATTTAGTATATGCCTACATATGTACATACATACATATAGCAGCAATTAATTTGATTTAAAGAAATGGTGTGTCGTCCATTTCCGCTGTAGCGTATGTAGTGCATATTTTTAACTTCTTCTGGCGAGGCGACATCTATCTCTAGAGTTTTTCTAATTGTATGTCTTTGATATGATACCTACAACGAGGTTGATATCTAGACTAGGTTGATGTCTAGAATTTCCCATAAATAGCTTTGCTACATTAATAGTAGGTGCATTCTTTTGCAACCGAGCTACAAAAGAACACTTGCTTAAATGACGAAATACACGCAAAGCAACAACACAAACTCGGCTATTTATCCGAGCTCAGCCAGGTCGGTAAAAAAATACGCGACCTGAAGGCTAGTGTTGGTAAGTGAAAAAACTGCGCTATTGTGAATTGTTAATCGGAAAGTGGAGAGGGAAATTTTTGCTGTCTTTAATACGTGACTTATATTTTAAAAGATTATATATATTACGCAAATACCTCGCATAATTACTCATTTAAATTGGTTTTTGCATCTAAATCCCGTTAAACTAATCACATTTTCTTGCCAGCTACCAACAGGGTTGCTTAAGTAGCTAAAAGGAAATTTTACCCAAGTTGAGCGTTCTTTTGTCGCTCGCTTACACAAAAAATGCAGCTAGTATAAATGGTGGTCTGGACATACAACATTCAAAGCGGTCTGGACATACAACATTGCAAGTTGATAAAAGCGTTGTAAAATAATATATCACAGTCCCATAGAATTTGTTTTGATAACTTTTGATTTAGAAATTTCAGCAAAAGTCATTATAAACAATTTATGAGATTGAAAACGAAAAACGTGGAGCGCATGCAATACAAAGCATTAGATTTAATTGACAATATTCAAACTACATACATAACATAGACCTAAAATTTCTACAGCGAGAGTACAAATTTGAGATCGATTTTAAGTGGTCGTTATTAATATACCCACACACATACATATAGTACTCTTCAATTTCAAATCAGGCCTATTACATGTGCCCCATGCTTTTCATTCGTTTTCAATCTCATAAATTGTTTATAATGGCTTTTGCTAAAATTTCAAAATCAAAAGTTATCAAAACAAGTTCTATGGGACTGAGAAATATTATTTTCTAATTTTAGTCCATTTATAAAAGCGTGGTACATTAAAAAGTTTTTTTTTAATTTATTTTATACTTTTTAGTCTTGTCTGTATAAAATTTTGCAATAGATACTAAAATAATTCAACTTGCAGTGAAACGAGAACAGAAGACTATGCAAGCACACTGTTGTTTGCTCACATTTAGTATATACCTACATATGTACATACATACATACAGCAGCAATTAATTTCATTTAAAGAAATGGCGTGTCGTCCATTTCTGCTGTAGCGTATGTAGTGCATATTTTTAACTTCTTCTGGCGAGGCGACATCTATCTCTAGAGTTTTTCTAATTGTATGTCTTTGATATGATACCTACGACGAGGTTGATATCTAGACTAGGTTTGCCATAAATACCTTTGCTATATTTATAGTATGGTGGTCTGGACATACAACATTGCAAGTTGATAAAAGCGTTGTAACAAGTAAGAAAGTCTAAGTTCGGGAGGAGACGAACATTAAATAGCCGGCGCAAGTATTAAATATATGTTCTCCACCTTTCCGAAAACTACCGCTACATGGGTAGCCGGGTGGTTTTACCCCTATTTTAAACATCTTCGATAGAACGTTCAGTTACACATAATGAAATAAACTTATATAGTCATATGTGGGCGATATCAAGCCCATTTTCCAAAACTCTAAACAATGTTACTTCTTTTCAAGGGCTTGTTTTTAGTATCAATTTTGAGTAAATTAGCGTACTTAAATTTCGAAATATTGAAGTTTCAAGCATTTCTGAAATCTACCGTTATATGAAAAGCAGCCGTAATTTTAGTCCGATTTCAACAATTTTGAACCTTTTGCTTTTATTTGGCAAGCACAATAACCATACCGAGTTTGGTACAAATTGGTGCAACAGTTACCGAGATACATATATGTGTTCATAAGTGGGCGGTGCCAAGCCCATTTCCCAAAATTTTATCATAAATGTATTTCTTTGTAAAGAATTGTTGCAAGCATCAATCTGTATTAATAAAAATGTTGTGTTCGTATGTCACGGTCGTCAAAACTCGAGAACGGCTGAACCGATTTGAATAATTTTTTTTTGTATTGTTCGGTGTAATACCAGAACCAATGATACCGCAAAAAATTTGAGGGTTGCCACCTATCTGAAAATTTTTAAACCCAATTATATTGATAAAATAAATAAATTATGACAATATGGGCATCGAATTAAAGAGGTTTAAGAAAGATAACTGCTGGAAATAATTTTGATGAGGGTTGCCACCTATTTAAAAATTTTAACTCAGTTAAGTTGATTAAGTAAATGAAATATTGCAATGTGGGTATCAAATTGAAGAGTTTTAAGAAGGCTTACAGCCGAAAATATGTGTGATTAGGGTTGCCACCTGTTTGAAAGTTTAACTAAATTACACTGATAAAATAAATGAAATATTACAATATTGGTATCAAATGAAAGAGGGTTAAGAATGATAACTGTTAGAAATATTTTTGAGGAGGGTTGCCACGTATTTGAAAATTTTAACTCAGTCAAATTGATAAATAATTGCAATATTGCAATGTGGGTATGAAATTAAATAGGTTTTAGAAAGATNGAAATATTTTTGAGGAGGGTTGCCACCTATTTGAAAATTTTAACTCAGTCAAATTGATAAATAATTGCAATATTGCAATGTGGGTATGAAATTAAATAGGTTTTAGAAAGATAGCTGTTGGAAATATTTTTGAGGAGGGCTGCCACCTACTTAAAAATTTTAACTCGGCTAAATTGATAAAATAAATGAAATATTGCAATACGGGTATCGAATCAAATAGGTTTCAGAAAGATAACTGTTGGAAATAATTTTGAGGAGGGTTGCCACCTGTTTGAAAATTTAACTCAATTTGCATAACGCATAAAATAAATGACTTATTAAAATATAGGTATTAAATTAAGGAGGTTTAAGACAGATGACTGTTGGAAATATTTTTGAGGAGGGCTGCCACCTACTTAAAAATTTTAACTCGGCTAAATTGATAAAATAAATGAAATATTGCAATACGGGTATCGAATCAAATAGGTTTCAGAAAGATAACTGTTGGAAATAATTTTGAGGAGGGTTGCCACCTGTTTGAAAATTTAACTCAATTTGCATAACGCATAAAATAAATGACTTATTAAAATATAGGTATTAAACTAAGGAGGTTTAAGACAGATGACTGTTGGAAATATTTTTGAGGAGAGTCGCCACCTTTTTGAAAATTTAAAATCGAAAGCTTATTATGTTGCACCAATGTATTTTCAATATGAAGCAATAAAATAAATAAACCAACGAAAAATTAGTCCTTTGTCAAATATGTTTTATTTATTATTATTTATGTATGGATATGTACAAATGTAAAGCGGATACGGACGATGGGTGGTGGCTGACGGTCGTTCATGGTTGAATACTTATACCCGCGCTCTTTTCAATAGAATTGAGTTCAACCTCAAAGCAGTAAAACTGCTTGGAGGAGAAGTTAAAAAATAGTTAATTTGGCGGGAA
>NW_016157360.1:160023-168394 GCF_001687245.7 Rhagoletis zephyria | reverse complement strand
GATTCTGGCAACGGTTCGATCAAAAAATTGCATTACCTTAGCTATCGCTTCGTCTGGAATTGCTGCGACATTGTTACCAGGTGAGCTGGCATTGAACATATAAATCATCGAAACTCCCACTTAAAATATTTCCAGAGCAACCGGCATAGAAAAGTATTACAAAAATTTAATATCATTGTTTGGGATGAGTGCACCATGGCACATAAAAAATCGCTTGAGCTCCTTGATCAATTGTTGCGAGATTTGCGTGGAAACGTTCAACCATTCGAAAATGCATTGATATTGGTCGCAGGAGACTTTATGCAAACATTGTCTGTAGTTTCTCGATTAAGGAGAACTGATCGAAAGAATGTTTATTTATTAGAAAATTAATTACAGGAATCACGATTGGCTCAGTTAACGGGCTATTCTTGCTGCGAAGAATAAGGATGTCTATCAACTAAATAATAGTGGTATTGAAAACAGTCGTTGCTTGAGCTGATCAGCTCTTTTACCAGACCGCCAGGCCACTTGCTCACTTTGGTGAATACCACTAATGTTATTCAATCCAGCATTCAACGTGAGGAAATAGCATATACGTCGAAAAACACCGTTATGGAAAAAGTCCATCCAACGAAATTTTTGAACTCGATTGATCTTCCAGGGAGACCCCACATACTGAAATTGAAAATAGGTGTCCCAACTATCATGTTGCGGAATATTAGTCAGCCAAATCTTTGCAACGACACGCGACTCGCACTTAAGAAATTGATGAAGAAAGTAGTGTAAAGATTTTAACGTGGCCTTTCAAAGGTGAAGAATTCCCATGATTCCGACCGATACACCATTTCAATTTAAAAGATTGCAACTCCCAATTCGATTGACATTCGGAATCACAATCAATAATGCTCCAGGTCGAACTTTGGATGTTGCGTGTTCCTGTGTCGGCAAACCAGATATCCTTGATATCTATGCAGCCAATGGAAAAACAACAAATATAATAATTTATCATCCATATAACAGGAATATGCCACAGCAAAGCGTGGCAGGGTACAGCTAGTTTTGAATAAATAAGCATTAATAATTACTGGTTTAAGGTAAATGTACATAATTCCGGGGTACTAAGGATTTTTCTGACGTTTAAATTTTTTTGCGTTGAAACTATTTACCAAATGTAAATTAAAAAATCAATATGTTACCTTTAAATCGATCAACTTAGATTAGTTTCCAATTATCGGTAAAAGAAAATAAGTAGAATTATAATTGATATTAATAAATTTAATGACACCTTAATATGTCTCTAAATCCGTGGCAAATATTCTTTGATGTAACTAATTCCGCGATAATGTGTTCCTAATTCCGGCCATGCAATAAATATACAGATTTCATGTTACCAAAATGATGATATCTTTATTATTTAACTTAAAAAATTAATTTTAATTTAAGCACAAATCAAAATTTGTATTTACCGAAAATTTTAATTTGTACAAATTGTAAAATAATTTTCAAAATAAATAATATTCAATGTTCTTAAAAATTATTTGACTATTGAACTTAAACAAAAATATAAAATCAATGGAATAATTAGTACAATGCAATAGCAGTTCTTTTTCTACCAACTACTTTTGAAAACTTAAATCATTAAATGCATGAACTCCGCGGCTTTTAAGTAATAATGGTGTTTCCAATATTCTAAGGACATCTGAAGCATCGTAGATGAGCACGTCCACTTTGTCAGGCCAGCGCCAATTTGTTCCACTCATTTTCATCGTCTTGACTTCGTGTTTTTTTCCTGAGTGGNACCAATTGGTCATGTTTTTTAAGAACGACCCAAATACATTTGTACATGTGTGCGTACATATGTATATTATTAAGCATTAGGGTGANATTTGTTCCACTCATTTTCATCGTCTTGACTTCGTGTTTTTTTCCTGAGTGGTCATTACTATACCGGGAAATTTTTCTTCCTCGTAAATAACACTGGATCACAAATTTGTATTTTTTTTTTGCTCCAAGGAAGCCCCTATCCAATTCCTATGTAGAATCACCCGAGAGATTTGCAATTTACCGTTATTCAGGTAAAAAGTGGTTCCACTTAATCACGTATATTTTACGGACCAATTGAGCAACCTTAATACAAAATATGGCATATGAAAGAAAAAAATAATTCTCCATAAACCGTGTACGCATTATTTTTCAATAGGCTTGATAGTTTCTGAGAAATTATTTAAATATTCAAAATTTTTTTCTTTTTTATTATTGTTATTGGNGAAAATATGTTTGAGGAACAATATGGGTGCCAAACGAAAGGTATTTGAAACATCTTTNTTTTCAATAGGCTTGATAGTTTCTGAGAAATTATTTAAATATTCAAAATTTTTTTCTTTTTTATTATTGTTATTGGGATTTGTACCACGATTTTGTTTATTAGAGAAAATTGAAAAAGCAACAAAGTCTCAGCGGTAGAAGTTATAGCAGCTATTTCGGAGATCCCACATCTCCTCATCAGACTTCTTTTTTCTAGACTTCAGCAGGGATCAAACCCGCATCATCGATGTGCAAAGTCAGAAGCGCTAACCATTTATTTTATTTTTTTTAAATACAAAAACTCAAACTTTAACAGGGGACAAATAAAAAAAANAGTATGGGATCACCTGGAAATCAGTTGACGTGGTCCAAAGTTATGCGGTATCATACATAAAAAAAAATAATCCGACGAATTGATAACCTTCTCCTTTTGTTNTATAGCAGCTATTTCGGAGATCCCACATCTCCTCATCAGACTTCTTTTTTCTAGACTTCAGCAGGGATCAAACCCGCATCATCGATGTGCAAAGTCAGAAGCGCTAACCATTTATTTTATTTTTTTTAAATACAAAAACTCAAACTTTAACAGGGGACAAATAAAAAAAATAGCTATCAAATGAAAATACGCAAAGATTTTTTATATGAAAAAGGATCAGGAAAGCATGTTAATCATGAGCCATGAACACATGAGTATCACTCTTCTACTCTAAGAAATTGTGTCTAATGAGCTGATAAAGTTTAAAACCTACTTGAGAAAATGGCCCTTAGCTTCTGATCATGTATTTTGTATAATTTTGCAGCTTATATACATATACTCAACTTTTGATTATTGATATTATTCAGAGCTGCGACCAAATCTTATTTTGAGTGGCGATTTTTTGCCATTTTTGATGTAAAATAAAGNGCAGAAGGGCATTTACGATCGCATGATGTAAATGTTAATATGAGCTGCAGAACTGAACCATATAGGAACATTATTTTACAAAGGCGTATAATTTCTGTNACTCGTTTAATGTAATAATCAGCGAGTGGAACACAAATTTTAAATTATTTCCTAGCAAAAATAAGCGCTTTTTTAATAATTTCTGAACCGAGTTCAATGAAATGCTAGTGTAAAATGTTGCGCCGCAAATACGTCCTTCTTTTCTTACAGTTTTAACGTAAATGCGTGGTATAGCTCGGAATAAAGAACTGAAAGCACATAAATCCGTGACAGAAATTTAAACCTTAAAATATTACATAACATCGTGTTTTTTTTTGTAATTATCAATATGATGTCAAAATAATGATAATGAATTAAATTTTTGATACATTTTCAACATTTTACTGTAAATAATAGAAATAACAAAAATTCTATAATGTCAATAATTCATTAGAATGTAGTGAACCACAGATATTTACCATTAAAATATTAACGTTTAGGTTAATAAAACTATAGAACGGAATTACCTCAACAATTTCTTTAGTGTTTAATTTAATGACAAAAAGAATTAGTGAGATAGTTTTTGTAAGAATTTAATTAAAATAAGAAAAAATGTTAAGTATTGAAAAGCCCTATTTCCGTGTTAGGCACGGAATTATGTACCTAGTAAACGAAATATATACATAATTCCGTGAATCAGAAATATCACTTGTAAGGTAATTAAATCTACCGGGATGAATTTGGCAGTTACACAACCAGTTAAAAGATGGTTAATGAATACTAAAATATTATCATAGTGCGAAAAATACTTATCGTTAAATTTTTACAGCCTTAAGAAAATACACTACAGTCGTTAACACTTCGCTTAGGACATCTGCTTACATGATGCTAATTCTCCGAACTACAACTTATAGACTGCCTGATATTATATAAATATAATCCATAAGTACAGTTAGAATGGACCTTATTAGTTCTTAAAAATTTAAGTTTATTCAGGTATTTTTTATTTGATCAAACATTCTACCAATTCCTTATTTAAATAAAAAAATCGGAATTCAACGGAATAACGTACTACCCCGCAATTGTGTGCATATACCTTATTGTCCGATTTTAAAAATTTTCGCCTACTTGGTATGTCGTATCAAGGCCAACAACTGTGCCAAGTATGGAAGAAACTGGTGCAGCGGTTACCAAGATACACACATGTAACGATAAGTGGGCGTGGCTACGCCCATTTTCCAAAAATTTAAAATATTCTTATTTTTCGTCTAAAAATTATTTCAAATATCAATTTTGAGTGAATAATCTTCAGTAGTTACTAAAATATCGCAGTTTTCGTATTTCTGAAAATACCGTTATAAGGGAGGTAGGCATGGTTATTGTCCGATTTTGCCCATTTACACCATCCATCCTACGCCCGAAAGAAGTGCACGTACCAAGTTTCGTTAAGATATCTCAATTTTTACTCGAGTTATCGCGTGCGCAGACGGACGGATGTACAGACAGTCACCGCTTAATCGATTTCTCTTTTCATTCTGATCATTTATGTATACATTTGTCTATATCTATCTCGGTTCGTTTTGCCTGTTACAAACAACCGTTATGTGAACAAAGTTACAATACCCTTGTGCATAAGTGCTCGGGTATAACAACGCGATTTTTCAGCAACTTAAAACTTGCACATTATCATACTAGAATTTAGTAAGCTATAAAACTGCATACCAAAAATTATTCTAGAAATTGAAATTAAAATGCATGGAATTGGGATGAAAAGTTTGTGGAATTTTTATAATTTTTGTACAAAGTCTGAAATTTAGATTTATATGGTATTTGTTAGATAAGGAGCAATACTTTTATATAAAAATAATGAACCTTAAAAAAATCAAAAGAAAAGTAATCAAAACTGGTAAAAATATTGATGTGCTATCGTTTGCCGCGGGGTTTAATTCCATGCATGGGTTTTATGGAGAAAACGACAAAAATTAGTAGTTACTTCCTAACTGGTAAGTTTCATTAATTTAACACATATAGAGAAAACTGCAATTAATTTTAACATTAGTTCTCGTTTAGGCGTCGCCACTAAATTAAAGAGAGTAGTGAAACATGACATGACTAATTTCTACTCTGAATATGTTAACATTAAAAAGACAGATTAGACAAACGAACGGAACATAGAGAATCTAAATTTAAATCAACATTTCCCCTACCCTTCGACATTGCTGCTAGAGGTTAGCATATTCCGAAATCATTTATTTCTTTCAAATAGTAAAGGCGCACATAAAAGTACTCCCTACCTGGCATATAAAAACGATATTGTTAAAAACTTCAACAAATTTTAAAGTAAGTCAGACCTGATTGTACTCAACATGGCTTTACTTAAACCTAATTTACTAGTTCAAATATAAATCAATTCAAGATCTGTTAGCTGTTTAAAAACAACATTAAATTAGCTAAAAATTTAAGTATTTTAATTTTAGTAAAATTACTACTATCTGGAAAATCCTAACAAATAAATTTGAAAGGTCATGAAAAATAATACCATATAGTCACTTTAGGCAGTGTGGGTAACTTTCTGGTTAGTTGTGTTAAAGAACTAGGAATGTCATTCACTTTAGCGGTTATTCTTCATGACTTTGGAGATCTTTTTTTCTTTCTTGTGCAAGATGAAGGTTTTTTGATATAAGAGCCTAAACCTACAGCGAAACAGTCTTATAAATCATGGATTTCGGAGTAGCTCATCCAGCTTTTGCAATAGTGGATATCTTTTTTCATTTTTTTTTAGTTTTTAGCGCCCTATTTTCATATTCTGCTGCCGGAGGGAGGATCTGAAATACTTTAGCAAAATGTATGGAGAAAATAAGGCATCTAATGTACATATGTATGTACATATAAGCCCCAATATATAGTAATCTGTACATGTGATATATACACACATATATGTTAATTTTATCACCACCACTGTTGCCATTTCAGGGATTTTCCCGCTAGATCTAGAGAATTTATTTTCTACTTACTTGGGGTTTACACCGGAGAATACTGTCATGACAATAGCAATGCATGCAAACTTTTTCACTAGTACATGCATATTTTTGCAACTTTCTCTATCACTGCGGTGTTTATTTTCAAGACAGTATTGGACAATCATTTGACGTATGCAGACAATAATTTTGTAGTCTTGTGCAAGAATGAAGAGAAACACAACACACACAACAAAAGAACTAAAATAACACAGAAGATACGCTGATGTGTCTGTAACTTTGTCTCTTCTTTATTATTTTTCAGTTTTTAGCTTAAATAACTCGCGCGAAATGCGTATTATAATACAACGTTCACGTTCGACATTTTGCTCAAAATGAATTGTCATAACTATTGTCAGGACGCCTGTGTCTCAGAGACAATTATCAGCATTTTTGACAACTAATACGTATTTGTTTATTATCTTGACAGCATTGTCTAATCTAAACGCGCCGTTAGCGGGGAAAATTGGAATTCGGTGACTAGCGGGATTCTCAGCGTTTATTTAGGAGATCTTAGCTAGTTTTAAGCGATTTTATTCATAATTATCGCAATTCTTTATAGGGTGTTTACAACTGCATTGAAAGCAGTTGGTTTAAAGGCAGTTTACACCACTTTCAATTAAAAGTTCCTCTAAAATCGCCGTATGTAAACACAGTATTACATTTACATTGTGCAATGCAAATACTCGATAAGACACTGAAACATTACTTGCCATCCCTAATTTTTTGACATTTAACTCTTTTCGCGTTTTCAGCATTGCATCAAAACCAAATGTCAAAAACCTACAAGCAAAAATTCCGCGGAGTGGTTGGTAGGTATAAACAGGTGAGTAATACTAGTAATTTTCACTCATGTGTTTAACACATTATATAGGCTTAATGCTTTCGATTGGTGTATAATACGTTTGTTAATCAAATGAGTGCAAAATAAAAAAAAAGATTATCTTTGAATATTTAATTTAAAATATCCTGGAAAGGGGTTTTTTCAGCCAACCCACTAGCGAAATATTTACTAACACGCTAAATTTCATAAAAAATAGATTTAATCCAGTAAACAGATGGGTGAAGGTCGTGCCCAATTCAAATCTTCTATATGATCTCTTATTTTATCAAATAGAATTGAACTGACAAATTACACCGTGCGACAGTCAATTTTACACACAAAAAAATTAATATATTCACAAAACTGGTGGCCAAATATAATAAAACTGCGTTTTTAGTTTTTCTCTCTGACGTCAGGATTTTTTTTTAAAGGACTTTGAAATCTCTAGAATATGATTGAATAAAAAAGTTATTCAAAAGATGCGGTGCATTGTAGAATAACAATATGGATATCAACTAAAAGGAAAAATTCTGTAGAATAGAAAAAAATTTAATTTTTGCGTGCACCATGACGAATAAGTATTGAAAATGTCATTTTAAAATTTTATACTTGAATATCCTTGGAAATTTCCACTATTTACTTTGAAAAAAATATGTGTCAAGGACAAATATGTTAACTACCACATCCTTGAATTTCGCCCTTCTAACTTCATTACACTTCTCTTTATAAGATATTGATAGTTACAATATGCATTAATGAAGATACTGAAATCATTATTATGGAACCATGTATGCGCTCAAAAAAAAAAAACTGACCGTATGATATACCTACGGTTTAAATACTTTAACTGCTTTGTATACAAGGGCGTAGCCAGCCTCTCATCTAGGGGCAGGAGTTCATATAGAGGGAACAAATATTTATACCCGAGCGCACTTGTGCACAAGGGTATATTAATTTTGTTCACATAACGGTTGTTTGTAACAGCCAAAACGAATCGAGATAGATATAGATAAATGTATACATAAATGATCAGAATGAAAAGAGAAATCAATTAAGTCATGTCTGTCTGTCCGTCCGTCTGTCCGTCTGTCCGTCTGTCCGTCCGTCCGTGTACACGATAACTCGAGCAAAAATTGAGATATCTCAACGAAATTTGGTATGTAGGTTTCTGTTAATCCAAGGTAGGTTGGTNTTAATCCAAGGTAGGTTGGTATTGAAAATGGGCGAAATCGGACTTTAACCACGCCCACTTCCCATATAACGGTAATTTCCAGAAATACTAAAACTGCGATGTTTTAGTAAATACTGAAGATAATTCACTCA
>NW_016157360.1:144970-159761 GCF_001687245.7 Rhagoletis zephyria | reverse complement strand
AAAACTGCGATATTTTAGTAACTACTGAAGATTATTCACTCATAATTGATCTTTACATCAATTTTTAGACCAAAAATAAGAATATTATAAATTTTTGGAAATGGGCGTAGCCACGCCCACTTATGGTTACATGTGTATATCTTGGTAACCGCTGCACCAATTTCTTCCAAACTTGGCACAGTTGTTGGCCTTGGTACAGCATAATAAACCGCCGAAACTTTTTAAAATCGGACAATAACCACGCCCACATCCCATATAACGGTAATTTAGAGAAATACAAAATCTTCGATAAATCAGTAAATATTAAAGCTAATTTATTCAAAATTGATGCTTGCAACAATTCTTTACCAAGAAATACGTTTATGGTAAAATTTTGGAAAATGGGCGTGGCACCGCCCACTTATGATCACATATAAGTATATCGGTAACCGTTCTACCAATTTGTACCAAACTCGGCATTTTTATTGTGCTTGCTACGCGTAAGCAAAACGTTGAAAATTATTGAAATCGGACTAAAATAACGGCCGATTCTCATATAACGGTAAATTTAAGAAATGCTTGAAACTTCAATATTTCGAAATTGAAGGACGCTAATTTACTCAAAATTGATACA
Organism: Rhagoletis zephyria; assembly: GCF_001687245.7. NCBI lineage: Eukaryota > Metazoa > Arthropoda > Insecta > Diptera > Tephritidae > Rhagoletis > Rhagoletis zephyria. The sequence continues at coordinate 159,148 of NW_016157360.1, read as the reverse complement.
CCTCGGCTTACCATCTAGCGGNGTTACATGTGTATATCTTGGTAACCGCTGCACCAATTTCTTCCACACTGGGCACAGTTGTTGGNTTATGATCACATATATGTATATCGGTAACCGTTCTACCAATTTGTACCAAACTCGGCATTTTTATTGTGCTTGCTACGCAAAAGCAAAACGTTGAAAATTATTGACATCGGACTAAAATTACGGCCGCTTTTCATATAGCGGTAAATTTCAGAAATGCTTGAAACTGCAATATTTCGAAATTTAAGGACGCTAATTTACTCAAAATTGATACACCCCGGCTTACCATCTAGCGGTAGCTTTCGGAAAGGTGAAAAAACATATATTTAATACTTGCGCCAGGTATTTAATGTTCGGCTCCACCCGAACTTAGACTTTCTTACTTGTTAATTATATTTTTTTTGTGTATATAAAACACAATTTTCGGGCTTAGGAAAGTATGTTTTCTGGTAGCCTTCACAACGATACCAAGTTTTTTAAAAATCGGTTAGTAATTTTTTTGTTTAAAAAATTTTTTTTTTTATCAAAAAAAGGTATTTTTTGCTTTCAGGTGTTTTTCTCCATTTTTATACACGATGTATACAAATATGCACACCAGAAGAAAGACGGTTCAATCGCCTTTACAACGATACCAAATTCTTAAGTCGGTTGGCAATTTCTTTATTAAATTTTTTTTATAAAAGAAGTTATTTTTTCCTTTTAAGTGCTTTTTCTCAAATTTTTATATACGAAGTATACAAATACGCCTATCAGAAAAAGGAAGATTTGATTGTGTTATCAACGATACCAATTTTTTAAATATCGGTTAGTAATTTGTTTGTTTAAACTATTTTTTATAAAAAGGTATTTTTTCCTTTTAAATGTTTTTTCTCAAATTTTTACATACAAAGTACACAAATATGCATATTAGAAGAGAAGAAGGGGTCTAATCACGTTTACAACTTTTCAAAAATCAGTTCAAAATTATTTGAAATATAAGGTTTTTAATTTTTCGAAGACCCGACCATTGCCCCCTTATAGCACCTGTAATATAAGTTTCCAAAAAAAGTTATAAATCATTTAAATAAAAAAGTCGGTGTACGACTGTGTTTTTAGTTTTTAGTTATTTACATATAACAATAAAAAATAATTTTTTACCAATGATCCTATCTCGAACTTCGAAGGCCCATATCTCGATTTCGGAGGCTAACTTTACTTTTTTACCTATGACTCATTCTCTTAAAAAATTTGGTTTGGTCCAATACCCAGCGGAGTGCACTACAGTGTAATGATTCTAGTATCTTCATTTATGCATATTGTAACTATCAATATCGGGAGAAGTGTAAAATTTGTTTATCTAAAACTAATAAAGTTAGAAGGACGAAAATTTGAGGATGTGGTAGTTTACATATTAGTCCTTGACATACATTTTTTCAAAAATAAATATTGGGAATTTCCAAGGATATTCAAGGATAAGTTTTAAAGGGACATTTTCAACATTTATTCGTCCTGGTGCAACAAAAAATTAAATCCTTTTTAAATTCTACAGAATTTTTCTTTTTAACTGATAGCCATATTGTTACTCTACAATGCACCAATTCTTTTAAATAATTTTTTTATTCTACCATATCCTGGTTATTTCAAAGTCCTTTAAAAAAAAATCCTGACGTCAGAGAGAAAAACTAAAAACGCAGTTGTACTATATTTGGCTCTTAGTTTTGTGAATATATTGATTTTTCGTGTGTTTTAAAAATTTTTGGTTTTGTCGCACGGTGTTATCACAGAAATTAGGTTTTCATAAAAGTTAGCAGAATTTAAAGGATTAACGGGATTCTAGTGATTTTGGTTTATAAAGCCCTGTATGCAGCTCTCAAGAAATCGGTCAAGAAAAATTTGCCATTATTTCGTGTGTGTGTCCAAGGAATTTTGACATTTTTGATACTTCACAGCCTGTTGCCTCACTCTTTCCTCAAGAAATAATGGAACGGGCATATATTTCTGTTGCAAACCTGGGTTGCCTTGTGCTCTTTTTTCACAAAAAACTTTAGAAAACCGTAGTAAAAAGCGTAGCAAATTTCTTAAGAACTGCGTACTGTCTGAAGGAAATTTGACTCAAGAAAATTTCTTAGCCATTTCTTGTACGTCATTTTGTATGGAATTTTAGCATTTCTTGAGAACTGCATACAGGCCTTAAATCTGGAGGGACAGCAAAAAAGTAAATGGAAGCACTAATCACCACTCTGTAGAACAGTGATTCACAAAGTAGTCCAGGTGGACCCCCACGGAAGACTCGACGAGGGTCTACGTTGGCGTGAAAAAAATATGGGGGTCCATGAGTTGTAGGTGGGGGTCCACGAAAATTTATCTGGTTTCGATAGTCATGAATCAAAATGGTTGCTTGATAGCCACTTTATTTAACTTTAATTTTTTTTAGTGGTGTATAGTGCTCTTGACGCACTGGTACACTTACCGTCACTGTGTGTTTTCATACGTGGGAAAGCCTTAAAGGCCACCTGCAAACTAAAAACAACCGGATGTTGGTTTAACACGGAGTGGGGATCTTTTCCGAAGTTAATGGGGATAAGCTTCACTTTTCCGTTGGGGAATATGTTTCGGTGCTTCAGGTTGGGGTAATTGCAATCCTCAAAGCCATGGACTACGTGGTGGAACATAGGTGGAGGGGAAGGAGTTTACGGATCTGCAGTGACAACCAAGTTGCACTTAAGGTATTGGTCAGCCCTCTAACTACTTCCAAACTAGTGCGGCAATGCAAGTCTCGACTAAATTATGGTGGTAACGAGCTTGCTTTACTCTGGGTGCCAGATCACTCAGGAGTACCTGGCAGTGAAACATCTGGCCATTTGGCCAGAATTGGCTCAGAGCAGGCATTCCTTGGTCCGCAACCAGTTTTAGTACACCCACTTTCGGATAAATGTTGATCTCCTGATTTTCTTTTGTAATTATGTAATATGCTCTTTCCATTTCAAGTTTTTGTCTACTATGACTCCTAAGTATTTATACCTATCAACCACCTCAATATTTGTCGTGCAACCACACGACACTAGAGTGTCACTCCTATTGTTGCTTTGATGCAAACAACCGTAGCTGTGAAATATTAGTCCCAGAAATAGTCAGAAAAAGTCCGAAGTAGTCAGACTTAGTCCAAAACGCATTCCTTAACTCGAAAATGACAGCAAAAATGAAAGAGCAACACTCAGTGAGAGTGACTCTCTTCAGTCCGAAGTAGTCAGATTTAGTCAGAAAAATTTTTCTAGCAAAATCCTGAAAATTGTCAAACTCAACTGAATTTAAATTAACGGAAATTAAAGAATACACAAAAAGTGAGAATAATCTAAAAAGTAAAAATAGAGAACTGAAAGTGGAATGAGGCAATAAATAATTTATATAGCAAGTGTTTATTGTGCTTGTGCTTGTGTGTATGTGTTTTGTACGAACATTTCTATTCTTATTTGACGTTAGTTTCGTTGTTGCCATTCTTTGGACTAAACAATTTTTGCAATAACAAATTTTTATAAAATATAATTTATTAACGTAAATAATTTAGTTTTTATACGAAGTGAAAAGAATTCGCGAAGTTAATTGCGATATCTCGGAAAAAAGGTCCTCCTCTTTCATTTGAAAAGGATCTTGGCGTTCCTTGTATATTTTCCTATTTCTGGTTGCGATTGTTTCATCCAAAATCGCAAAATCTCGAAATGCCATAGATTGGGAAACATATTCTTCAAATTAAGACCACTTTTGTATTTTCTCCGCAAATTTTGACAGGAAAACGTCTACTTAGAGTACGCTTTTAAGATTTTAAAACCTCGTCAACCTCATTTTAAATTTAAAACGCCGTTTTAAAGTTAAAAGGTCTTTTAAGTTGACTATGACAGTGTTAAAAGAGTGTTTATCTTAATATACAGTTTTAAATGTTAAAACCTGCCTCTAACTTTTCTATAACTACGGGCCATTATGTTTATGTCCGAATATGCTATGTGAAGTGGCTTTATGTACATAATTTTTGTTTTCGATGCGTTGATTGACAGTCCGTTATCATGTGACCATCTTGTTATTATATTAAGTTTTCGTAGTAGTATATGTGTTGCTGTTTTTAGAATCCTATGGGATACAACGACCGCGGTGTCGTCCGCGAATGCACAGATCTCACAGTTCCTCAAGCCTTTAACAAACTATTTGAATATATTAAATATAAGAGTGGACCCAATTTTGAACCTTGAGGAACTCCATTTGTGAAAGATTTTTCTTTGCTTTTCTCCTCATATATTTTCACCTTAAACATTCTTAGTTCGAGATAACTTTGAAACAATCTAAGGCAGTCTCCCCTTATTCCGGCATATTCAATTTCTTCCAACAGTCTTTTGTGCGACAGCATGTCGAATGATTTGCGAAAATCAATAAACAAAGCTAGGTTGTGATGAATTTTGCTGAGGTGGTAATTTAGTGTGTTTGCGAAGTTTCCTAACAGTTTATTAATATTTTTTCCTCTTTGAAATCCATATTGGTTGTGTTGTATCACGTCATATTTTTCTATAAATTGTCGTAATCTACTTCCTATCACCTCTTCCATAATTTTTTCTAATAAAGGGAGTATCGCTATTGAACGGTAATTTCCCGGGTCGGATTCAATGCCCGACTTATATATTGGCCGTATTATAGATATTTTAAGGCATTCCGGTACGTAAGATTGTTGTAGAATAAGGTTTATAAACTTCGTGATCACAGGTGTTATCACATTTATTTATTTTAATTATTTTAAGTCGACATAGACATAAAACGGTCGACTACTAAAGTTACGTATATAAAAGGATACATACATATAAAGAATAAGTAAAGATTTAAATAAGCGTTAACAATAATATAATATAATTTACATTTAATCCACTGAAACTTTTAAAATATCAGGCTAGACGCGCAAGTATTTCGTTATGTAAAGCAGTAAATGAACATTCAATACTGATACTGCCATACAAATAATTATAATATGAACACCAATTACGCAGCGGACCATTTTTGGCAAAGTTTAGACGGCAAAGGGATAAATGAAAAGGCACTAAGTGTGTAGACGTTCTAACAGGAACAGCAAAATTAAGTTGGCTAATAAGGTAAGACGATTCAATCTCGCCGATTATCAACTTACGGAGAAACATTACCCCGAGTAATATTCTACCATTTTCAAGAGTTGGTAAACTAATAAGAAGGAGCCTTTAATTTTGGTATCGAGGACACCAGACACACGACCAATACCCCAGTACTGGACCTACCAACGATGTGTAAAGAATCTTCGTGACGTACGGATCTTCAAACTCTTTAGCCCACCTTTAAACAAATCCAAGTACACCCATGGCTTTGTTTACGATCCATGATATATGCAAGTTAAAACTCAATTTTGGATCAAAAATCACACCAAGATCATTTATAACAGATATGCGCTCTAAAGGAATACCGTTTAATTTATAAGTTGCCAAAACTGGCTTTAATCTGTGAAATGGCATGTGCTTACATTTATAGCAATTTAAAACTAATAGATTTGATGTACACCAGCTATAAAATGAGTCCAAATCGTCCTGAAGACGACCCAAACAAGACCCGTCTGAAGACGAATACGTGAAACCAAGCTTCACGTCATCCGCGTACATAAGAGTGCGAGATAATCTTTGGTAAGTAATTTACGAACAAGGTCAAAAGTAATGGACCCAAATGACTACCTTGAGGCACCCCAGAGGTGACATCAATCGATTTTGAAAGCGTATGCTTGGACAAAACTTTTTGAGTCCTGCTTGAAAGATAGCTTGCGAGCCATATTAATAGGTGTTTAGGGAAACCCAGTAAATCTAGTTTATGGATAAGAAGCTCATGATTTACAGAGTCAAATGCTTTACTAAAATCAGTGTAGATAACGTCAGTCTGCTTATTATTTAAAAATCCATTAATTACTAAAGAAGTTAACTCAAGCAAGTTGGTAGTGGTTGATCTTCGACGTACAAAACCATGCTGACAAGGTGATATCAAAGAATTGCACAGGTGTTGAAGTTGGCAGGTAATAATCTGTTAAAAAGTTTTAGGAATAGCTGAAAGCTTAGTTATGCCCCTATAGTTTACAACATTTGACCTACTATCTTTTTTATGTAAAGGTATAACAAAAGATTGCTTCCAAATTGATGGAAATGACGCTATTCTAGTGATAATTTAAATAGTTTTAGGATGTGCTCAGATAAATTTTCAGAACAGAACTTTAGCACGCAACTAAGAACACAATCAGGACCCGGAGAAAATATCGGTTTCAACGCTTGAAGACTACGAAGATTAATATTATTATCAATAACAGGATTAAGAATGCAGTTAGAATGGGCTAAATTATACGGATAGTGACCAGATAGACAACTTTTAGGTGAATAGGTCGATTTAAAGAATTCTGCAAATAAGTTCGCAATAGTGTGATCAGAACTAGCATTCGTGCATCCAAAAGAATATGCAGCAGGAAGTCCAGAAATTTTCCGCTTTGAATTAACAAAACAATTTGTTTAAGCGACTTATGCATTTCCCGCATAAACCAAGTGCAGCGAACACACACACGCACTTGTATTGCACTCCCGCCCAAAACCAAGTACAGCGAACAAACACACGCACTTGTGTTTAAAAGTAATTCGCTCGTTCTTAATTGGGTATGCATTTTTTATGCAATTCTCAAATATCTCTTCGCTGAACTTAGTGAAGTGATAAGTCGCTGGCATTTTCAGCTATGGTCAACTCAAAACCAGCTTGGCTCATCACGATGGTCAACGCTCAACCAGCTTGGCTATCACACGGTGCTTTAAGCATCGCTCCCACTCCACTCCCTGAGTAATTTTTGGTATGGTAGTAAGCTACGGCTTACAAGCCACACTGGGGCTCTGCATGAATACATCCCTGAATAAATCCCATCTCATTGCACAGCAGCCTACGGCGGCTAAAGCATGACTCCTCCAATGGAGTCCCCCAATTAATACGTGGTAAAAGGGTAACATCTTGCGCTACCGCTTCATCAGCCTGCCCGCATATCTCACGCTCTCTCTCTCTCTCTCGCATAGCAGGCATATAGAGTGCGTGGTTGGCTTGATGTGCACCTATACACCATACGGGCTCATTGAGCTCGATACATAACCTCTCGCAAAGGTAATCCCTACCTCATCTACTACTCTAACTCGACCACAACTCTAAACCTGGTCTCCCGCTCTCCCTCAGCTAAACACAATTAAATTTTCTCGGATTGTTGAAAAATTTGATTTTGCAGCGGGCTACGTAGTCTTTATAACATTGCTGATTTAGACAATGAAAGTTAGAACGAACGACTAAATATTTCGGTTACGCCTCAAAAGTTATCTGGGGAACCAAGGCGGCTTACACGTTCCAACACTAACATAACAAAGAGGGATGCAGCTTTCAAAGAAACAATCAAGTGAGCTGTAAAATATGGAAGTTGCTGTCTCAATGTCATTGCAGGCGTAAAGATCAGACCAATCGTGGTGAGCAATCATTTCATTAAGCTTAATGAAGTTTGCTCTATGAAAACGTCGAGAACGAGGTCTAGGTTCTTCTCTTAATACACCAGTAACCAGTGGCTGGGCAATATCAAGTACTATCTCCCGCGTAGGGTGTAGAGGATCCTCTGGAAGGGATAAAGGAGAAATTTGAGTGAGAGCAATACCCGCCAAATCATCCACAAATACCAAGTCCAGCATCTTGTTTTTGCAATTTAATACGTCGTTAACCTGTACGAGACATGTATCTAGCAGACATCGAAGAAAGTCATGCTGAGTGATGGGAGTCAAAGAGTCACTAATATTAATCCAGCTTATTGATGGCAAATTGAAGTCACCAAGAGCTACTAAGCGATCTTTATCTCGCAAATGAGAATATAAATTTTGTATGGCTGAGTTATGATGATTATAAACATTCATATCTGATCGAGGCGAAATATACGAACAACAAATAAATAGACTAAAGCTGCGGAATGAAAGTTTTACTGCTATAAATTCAATATCAGACACATTGTCCAAAAGCAACATATCGGATGAAAAGCTCGAGTCAACGGAATTAAGCACACCTCCTCCACTAGAGTTGCGATCATGCCTATAAACTACATATTTGCTTGAAAATAGCTCGGAATTAAAATTATCAGACTTTAGCCAAGTCTCCATAAAAACGATCACTTGAGCTGTAAATGTAAAGCTATTAAGAAAAACAGAATTTAATTTGCTTCGTAACCCACGAACATTTTGGTGATGAATAACAAGATCAGTGTTGCCATTGTAGCCGTTTTCCGGGTAGATTTAGTTAGTTGCGATAGCAAATAGCCGGAGAAATTTCGGTTTAGCCGGCAGCCGATTTATTAGCCGTTTTGCAAAAAATAGGCGTTTTTAACCGATCTTGCTATTTGCCTTGTTTTCTTAAAACTCAAATATATATGTTTCCATTTTTGACTAAGCGATCCAAAATCTGTTGGCTGCTAGCCTTATCGCGGAGAACATTTTCATGTCAGGTAGGGTTATATAAAATTGGGCTGATTTCGCTTATTTTTATTTTAAACGAATATATTTTTTCTAAAGAAGGTCGTAGCGGGAATTTTCTTCAAAAAATATTTGTTATGAATGTCTTAAATTTAAGTGTGAAGTTTTATTCGCAAACTTAGAAAATAGCAAATTGTTTCATTGTTTGCTTAACACGCGTTTGTGTTTGGATATAGCGCCAACACATAGAATAAATATTACAGGTATTGTCTTCCCAGATAGCGCATATTCAATTCTGCCTTAAATAAAAAAACATCATTGTTGCCTACGCATAAAGGTTTGAGGTAAGGGAAAAATTGATATTTTTATATGTATTTTTTTTTTTTTGCTGAGAACTTATTTAAATTCCAAAAACCGAGCACCACAAATTTCTATGTAAAGCGAAACTCTGGGAAGACAATAGGTTTGTTCGTAACTGTCGCANGTGGTGAGCAATCATTTCATTAAGCTTAATGAAGTTTGCTCTATGAAAACGTCGAGAACGAGGTCTAGGTTCTTCTCTTAATACACCAGTAACCAGTGGCTGGGCAATATCAAGTACTATCTCCCGCGTAGGGTGTAGAGGATCCTCTGGAAGGGATAAAGGAGAAATTTGAGTGAGAGCAATACCCGCCAAATCATCCACAAATACCAAGTCCAGCATCTTGTTTTTGCAATTTAATACGTCGTTAACCTGTACGAGACATGTATCTAGCAGACATCGAAGAAAGTCATGCTGAGTGATGGGAGTCAAAGAGTCACTAATATTAATCCAGCTTATTGATGGCAAATTGAAGTCACCAAGAGCTACTAAGCGATCTTTATCTCGCAAATGAGAATATAAATTTTGTATGGCTGAGTTATGATGATTATAAACATTCATATCTGATCGAGGCGAAATATACGAACAACAAATAAATAGACTAAAGCTGCGGAATGAAAGTTTTACTGCTATAAATTCAATATCAGACACATTGTCCAAAAGCAACATATCGGATGAAAAGCTCGAGTCAACGGAATTAAGCACACCTCCTCCACTAGAGTTGCGATCATGCCTATAAACTACATATTTGCTTGAAAATAGCTCGGAATTAAAATTATCAGACTTTAGCCAAGTCTCCATAAAAACGATCACTTGAGCTGTAAATGTAAAGCTATTAAGAAAAACAGAATTTAATTTGCTTCGTAACCCACGAACATTTTGGTGATGAATAACAAGATCAGTGTTGCCATTGTAGCCGTTTTCCGGGTAGATTTAGTTAGTTGCGATAGCAAATAGCCGGAGAAATTTCGGTTTAGCCGGCAGCCGATTTATTAGCCGTTTTGCAAAAAATAGGCGTTTTTAACCGATCTTGCTATTTGCCTTGTTTTCTTAAAACTCAAATATATATGTTTCCATTTTTGACTAAGCGATCCAAAATCTGTTGGCTGCTAGCCTTATCGCGGAGAACATTTTCATGTCAGGTAGGGTTATATAAAATTGGGCTGATTTCGCTTATTTTTATTTTAAACGAATATATTTTTTCTAAAGAAGGTCGTAGCGGGAATTTTCTTCAAAAAATATTTGTTATGAATGTCTTAAATTTAAGTGTGAAGTTTTATTCGCAAACTTAGAAAATAGCAAATTGTTTCATTGTTTGCTTAACACGCGTTTGTGTTTGGATATAGCGCCAACACATAGAATAAATATTACAGGTATTGTCTTCCCAGATAGCGCATATTCAATTCTGCCTTAAATAAAAAAACATCATTGTTGCCTACGCATAAAGGTTTGAGGTAAGGGAAAAATTGATATTTTTATATGTATTTTTTTTTTTTTTGCTGAGAACTTATTTAAATTCCAAAAACCGAGCACCACAAATTTCTATGTAAAGCGAAACTCTGGGAAGACAATAGGTTTGTTCGTAACTGTCGCATTTCCTATATCGACTCTGGTTGAGATTGTATTCGGATTACGAATACAGTTTTTTTCAGCCGTGTACCTTTCAAATCATTGGAATTGNGAACGAGGTCTAGGTTCTTCTCTTAATACACCAGTAACCAGTGGCTGGGCAATATCAAGTACTATCTCCCGCGTAGGGTGTAGAGGATCCTCTGGAAGGGATAAAGGAGAAATTTGAGTGAGAGCAATACCCGCCAAATCATCCACAAATACCAAGTCCAGCATCTTGTTTTTGCAATTTAATACGTCGTTAACCTGTACGAGACATGTATCTAGCAGACATCGAAGAAAGTCATGCTGAGTGATGGGAGTCAAAGAGTCACTAATATTAATCCAGCTTATTGATGGCAAATTGAAGTCACCAAGAGCTACTAAGCGATCTTTATCTCGCAAATGAGAATATAAATTTTGTATGGCTGAGTTATGATGATTATAAACATTCATATCTGATCGAGGCGAAATATACGAACAACAAATAAATAGACTAAAGCTGCGGAATGAAAGTTTTACTGCTATAAATTCAATATCAGACACATTGTCCAAAAGCAACATATCGGATGAAAAGCTCGAGTCAACGGAATTAAGCACACCTCCTCCACTAGAGTTGCGATCATGCCTATAAACTACATATTTGCTTGAAAATAGCTCGGAATTAAAATTATCAGACTTTAGCCAAGTCTCCATAAAAACGATCACTTGAGCTGTAAATGTAAAGCTATTAAGAAAAACAGAATTTAATTTGCTTCGTAACCCACGAACATTTTGGTGATGAATAACAAGATCAGTGTTGCCATTGTAGCCGTTTTCCGGGTAGATTTAGTTAGTTGCGATAGCAAATAGCCGGAGAAATTTCGGTTTAGCCGGCAGCCGATTTATTAGCCGTTTTGCAAAAAATAGGCGTTTTTAACCGATCTTGCTATTTGCCTTGTTTTCTTAAAACTCAAATATATATGTTTCCATTTTTGACTAAGCGATCCAAAATCTGTTGGCTGCTAGCCTTATCGCGGAGAACATTTTCATGTCAGGTAGGGTTATATAAAATTGGGCTGATTTCGCTTATTTTTATTTTAAACGAATATATTTTTTCTAAAGAAGGTCGTAGCGGGAATTTTCTTCAAAAAATATTTGTTATGAATGTCTTAAATTTAAGTGTGAAGTTTTATTCGCAAACTTAGAAAATAGCAAATTGTTTCATTGTTTGCTTAACACGCGTTTGTGTTTGGATATAGCGCCAACACATAGAATAAATATTACAGGTATTGTCTTCCCAGATAGCGCATATTCAATTCTGCCTTAAATAAAAAAACATCATTGTTGCCTACGCATAAAGGTTTGAGGTAAGGGAAAAATTGATATTTTTATATGTATTTTTTTTTTTTTTGCTGAGAACTTATTTAAATTCCAAAAACCGAGCACCACAAATTTCTATGTAAAGCGAAACTCTGGGAAGACAATAGGTTTGTTCGTAACTGTCGCATTTCCTATATCGACTCTGGTTGAGATTGTATTCGGATTACGAATACAGTTTTTTTCAGCCGTGTACCTTTCAAATCATTGGAATTGCCTAAATTAATTAAGTAAACAAGTATTAACTTACATTTTTCATTTTAAAATCGCTCAAATTTGTAAATTTTTAAATTTAACACACTTGTTTATTCAAATATCGTCGACAAACAATCCAACCATGTGCCACAATCATATATTTTGNCCTGTACGAGACATGTATCTAGCAGACATCGAAGAAAGTCATGCTGAGTGATGGGAGTCAAAGAGTCACTAATATTAATCCAGCTTATTGATGGCAAATTGAAGTCACCAAGAGCTACTAAGCGATCTTTATCTCGCAAATGAGAATATAAATTTTGTATGGCTGAGTTATGATGATTATAAACATTCATATCTGATCGAGGCGAAATATACGAACAACAAATAAATAGACTAAAGCTGCGGAATGAAAGTTTTACTGCTATAAATTCAATATCAGACACATTGTCCAAAAGCAACATATCGGATGAAAAGCTCGAGTCAACGGAATTAAGCACACCTCCTCCACTAGAGTTGCGATCATGCCTATAAACTACATATTTGCTTGAAAATAGCTCGGAATTAAAATTATCAGACTTTAGCCAAGTCTCCATAAAAACGATCACTTGAGCTGTAAATGTAAAGCTATTAAGAAAAACAGAATTTAATTTGCTTCGTAACCCACGAACATTTTGGTGATGAATAACAAGATCAGTGTTGCCATTGTAGCCGTTTTCCGGGTAGATTTAGTTAGTTGCGATAGCAAATAGCCGGAGAAATTTCGGTTTAGCCGGCAGCCGATTTATTAGCCGTTTTGCAAAAAATAGGCGTTTTTAACCGATCTTGCTATTTGCCTTGTTTTCTTAAAACTCAAATATATATGTTTCCATTTTTGACTAAGCGATCCAAAATCTGTTGGCTGCTAGCCTTATCGCGGAGAACATTTTCATGTCAGGTAGGGTTATATAAAATTGGGCTGATTTCGCTTATTTTTATTTTAAACGAATATATTTTTTCTAAAGAAGGTCGTAGCGGGAATTTTCTTCAAAAAATATTTGTTATGAATGTCTTAAATTTAAGTGTGAAGTTTTATTCGCAAACTTAGAAAATAGCAAATTGTTTCATTGTTTGCTTAACACGCGTTTGTGTTTGGATATAGCGCCAACACATAGAATAAATATTACAGGTATTGTCTTCCCAGATAGCGCATATTCAATTCTGCCTTAAATAAAAAAACATCATTGTTGCCTACGCATAAAGGTTTGAGGTAAGGGAAAAATTGATATTTTTATATGTATTTTTTTTTTTTTGCTGAGAACTTATTTAAATTCCAAAAACCGAGCACCACAAATTTCTATGTAAAGCGAAACTCTGGGAAGACAATAGGTTTGTTCGTAACTGTCGCATTTCCTATATCGACTCTGGTTGAGATTGTATTCGGATTACGAATACAGTTTTTTTCAGCCGTGTACCTTTCAAATCATTGGAATTGCCTAAATTAATTAAGTAAACAAGTATTAACTTACATTTTTCATTTTAAAATCGCTCAAATTTGTAAATTTTTAAATTTAACACACTTGTTTATTCAAATATCGTCGACAAACAATCCAACCATGTGCCACAATCATATATTTTGCCTAATTGCAAAATTTTTTCCAGCTTGAACTTGCAACTTCTCTCCAAGAACTAGTCTTTCTATTTGTGATTTATTTAACTAAAACATTTGAAATTTATTTGTCAATGTTATTGTGGCTTATTAACATTTTATTTTTAATATTTTTATTGAGCTTTGTACCACGATTGTTTTATTAGGAAAAATTGAAAAAGCAACAAAGTCTAAGCGGTAGAAGTTATAGCACTATTTCGGAGATCACCACATCTCCTCATCAGACTTCTTTTTTCTAGACTTCAGCAGGGATCGAACCTGCGAATTCGATGTTCAAAGTCAGAAGCGTTAACCACTGAGCTATGTACATCCCGTAAACTCTTGTTGCTAATTCATTTTCCTTATTCAACCAACTACTATCAAGTGCAGCTGATTTGCCGCTATTTAAACTCGACAGCGTGGTTGTTGTTGTCAATTCTATACATCCATTTGCTTATTTTGCTTTTTGACGTAGAATACGTAGGCTCTTCCTAAACTATGTATTTGTCAATGTT
>NW_016157360.1:135116-144031 GCF_001687245.7 Rhagoletis zephyria | reverse complement strand
ATTTTGTTATCGGTTTTGTTATCGATTTTGTTATCGATTATTTATCGAGTTTGTTATCGATATTTTCATAGATTTTTTTATTGATATTTTTATCGATTGGTTTATCGATATTTTATATCGATTTTGTTATCGATATTTTTTTAGGTTTAGTTGTCGATTTTTTTTATCGATTTTGTCACCGATAGTTTTATCGGTTTTGTTGTCGATATTTTTATCAATTTTGTTATCGAAATTTTTATCGATATTGTTACTGATTTTGTTATCGATATTCTCGATTTTTTTATCGATTTTAAAAAAATCGATTTTAAATTTTTTTTTTCTTAGTGTGTGATTTCGACGAAGGCGCTGGACTGTTCCTTTTTGTATAGTTTCAGGCAGTCTCTTCCTAAACTATGTATTTGTCAATGTTATTGTGGCTTATTAACATTTTATTTTTAATATTTTTATTGAGCTTTGTACCACGATTGTTTTATTAGGTAAAATTGAAAAAGCAACAAAGTCTAAGCGGTAGAAGTTATAGCACTATTTCAGAGATCACCACATCTCCTCATCAGACTTCTTTTTTCTAGAAATTTAGTTGAGACAGTTAGCCGTTTTTAGTCGGTACTTTTTGCCAATTTAGCCGGTTGGTCCAAAAAGTTCTGGCAACACTGAACAAGACTGAGCGAATTAGAATTGATGTCTGTAATGTTCCTACGGTATTGCCTTTTGAGTTTTTTGACTTCTTTACTGCTGGAGGTTTAATATTTGATTTCCTTTTCTACAGATATACCACAGAATGTTCAGGCCAAAAAGAAAGATCAAGTACTCTATCAACATGTGCGTCAGGAACTGATATTTTAAAAGAAGAAATTTTCTCTCTTATATTTAAAGTAAAATTTATAAACTTCAATATTGCTAGGAGGAGTAAGTTAAAGCTTAGAGCGCACGTAATGAATAATATCAGCTTCAGTGAACGATGCATGAAGCCTTGATATAAAAACGGACCTACGAGGCGCGACGGTCACCTCTCTAGGAGCAACAGGTGGAATCCCAGATGTTGTTGTAAAAGAAGACATTGTCAGTTGAGGGGCTGGGGCACGTTAACAATTCTAGAATCGTAAGCCGCAGATATCGATGCTAATTCATTGGTTGTAGCGGCAACACTTGTGACATTAGAGGCTACCGAAGAGCGAGTAGATGTAGTTATTGGTGTTTGGGAAACAAACGGTGAGCCTAATGAGATTTTCGTAGGTATCAATGCAATTTGGTTGGAGCTAGCGGCAGCATTAATGTCACTAGAGACTAACAAAGTGTCCGTAGATATAGTTGTCGGAATTATAGTCGGAGATTCCTTAGAAATTTCTGTCGCGGAAGTATTCAAACCAGTCAGCGAAATGGATTCCTCAGGCGTAAGAGGAGAACTTTGCACCATACTTGATAACATATAAGAACATGGCTGAATTTCTAGATTGCACTTCCTTCGTTTCGGCGATTCGGAGATTACTTTCAGTTTTTTAAAGTGAGCTTCCATGGTCTTAAATCTTTCTTGAATATCGCGAAATCCAATAAAAATATTATTGAACTCCTTCTGAATTTGCCTCATAAAAACACGCATATTGTTTTCTATGGTGCGGCAATCAATGCAAGTCCAATTTAGTCCAATTTTGTTAGTTATTAGATCTACAACACGTCCACCAATGTGTCCCATGCCGGCCCAGGTGACGTGAGCCATATTATCACAAAGCCAACAGCTGACATATGTATCACCTCTGGTTATTTTCTTTTGGTTGACACACTTCTTAAAACAACAATCCAACATAATGAACTAATAGGCAGAATAAGGGTCAGCAAGAATAAAGAGTACCAAGTGAGTACACCAACAAAACAGAGCTATGCGAAATCCAGAGCTGTCAGCGAACAGTAAACGCAGCGGAGTGTGAAAAAGCACACAAGGATCAGCAAATAGCAACAACTGTTGCACAGTTTATGTACATTTTTTATAGACTGCTATTACTACACTTTTAAATGAGTAAATCGCACTAAAAGTCACTGTCTTTATCATTTATGAATGTGGTTAAAAGTAAGTTATTAGTAATTTATTTATGAACGATTTATGAGGCTTCAAACGAATCGAAAATAGATTAAATAAACGCAGCGCGTACAGGAACACGATCACGCTACTTGACATATATTTGTTGACATAAATATTATATTTTAAATCTTTTGGTCTTATTCCGTCGGATCCTGGACTTTTCTTTTCATTCAAACCCGCAATAATTGAGGCGATTTCCCCCTCACTAGTTTCCGGGACTAAATAGAGTTTGCAGTCCTAACTTCAACACGTGCTATCGTTCTAATGTCACAGGTATGTATTGTACAATTGACGCTTTCTTTGAAAGTACTAGCCAAATTATCACAAATGATCTTCAAATGTCCTTTAAAATTTTTGGTAACTGTTTCATCTACACTATTCGACTTTTTTCCAACTAACCCATTAATAATTTGCCAGGTTTTCTTCAAGTCTTTCTTATTTTCGTAGAACAAATTTTGGTGGTATCTGTTTCTCGTGCTTTCAATTTTTCTGTTTACTTGATTTCGAAACTGCTTATATTGAGCCCCCCTCTGTTTACTACTGGGTTTTGCGCGCCAACTTCTGTAAAGTTTGTCTCGAGCTTCACATGCCGTCCTCAACTCTTTGTTGATCCATGCATTTGTTTTTCGCTGTCTTCTCTTTGTTACTATTGTAAGTGAATTTGTATATATGTGTCTAAATGTTGTTTGTATTTTTTCGCACATTTCGCTGGCATCATTTAACATCATTATGCTACCCCAATTCTTGTTACGCACAACTTCATTTCCTTTTCGGGTATTCAAGCATTTGTTGTTTATCTCTCTTGCTTGAGTTACTTCGTGATTAGTAGCGATACCACATAACAGGGAGTAGTGGTCTGTTATATTAGTTTATACTACTGCAGATAATATTGTCGAAGCTCTCGCTTTGATGAATATGTGGTCAATGATCGTGCTAGTTCCTCTGCTGATGTCTACTCTCGTGCTGTTCGTCACTATGTTCTCCATAGCGTGTGATGCTAGCATGTTTAAAGGTGCCCACACTCACCGACGTGTACGTATGGCGAGTCTGTTTGACGTTGCAACATATAAAATTTACTGTTGATACGTACTCACGTACGTTAACGTGTCAGCTGACACGATCAAACTTATGAGAGCGCCATGTAAATGAAAACTCACCACCGTGTACGAGCGACGATTACGCGTGCTTCTCTCTCTCTCTATCAACAGTAAATTTTATATGTTATTACGTCAAACAGACACGGCATACGTACACGTCGGTGAGTGTGAAAAATGTTAAACGTAACCCTACCAAAGAAAAGATTACTGGATACAAACGTATAAATGCCTTATTTAAGAGAGAATCAAAACTTTCTAAAAGAAATAGTTTCATTCAATTCACCAGAGATATTAACTATAAAACTCCCGTAAAAGTCATGTGGGACAAAGTTAACATTCTATATGGCCACCGCCAATCAAAAGATATTCATGTTATCCAAAATTACGATAGTTTTCCTATTTCTCCTCCACCAGAGATTGCTAATATTTTTTGCCAAGACTTGGGCAGAATTAGGGATGTCAATGCATCGAAACTTACATCGATATTTGTCGATGCATCGGAGAGCGAACATCGATGCATCGATACGCATAGAGTTTTCCTCCACTACGGAAATAAAACATTAAGAACCTTTTTCGGTATGTACTAGTTTTATAGCTCATAAAATTTTAGTATAACAAAGAGCAAGTCAGCCAAAGAAAAAATATTAAAAATTAAAGCAATTGAAACTTTCACTTTATTATACTAACATTTTATGAGCTATAAAACTGCATCTTCCTCTCTATGAACTTCAGACAAAGCGATGTTCGGCCATTCGATGTACTTGAGATGTCAGTTTACAGAAAACATCGATGCATCGACGCCTCGATGCATCGACTATTTATACATCGAGTGGAAAATTTTCGATGCATCGAAGCGAAACATCGATATTTTAGATGCATCGATGGTTTTTCGGCATCCCTAGGCAGAATATTCCAAAGACATTAACTTTTCTAGCGAATTCGTAAACAGTAAATGCATATTTTCTGACCCGGTATAATTAAACTACCGGCCTAATAAACATGCACAGCAAATCGAACTCCCTTTCACTCCTCTCGAGCTTACTTCTTGTCTAGCAACACTAAAAGGAATCACCCCCGGAGTAGATAACATTCCCTACCCACTACTTAAGAACTTACCTCTACAGGGCTAAACAAAACTATGTGAGTTATATAATTTAATCTTTGATATCAGTGTAATACCTCAACTTTGGAGAACCAGCCATATTATTCCCATCCAAAAACCAAACAATCCTAAAGACAGCGTACAAGGGTACCGCCCTATATCCCTCATTCCATGCATCTCAAAAGTAATGGAAAAGATGATTGCCCGAAGATTAATGTGGTATTTAAGCAGTAAAAGTCTACTCTTTTGCAATCAAACAGCCTTTAAACAGGGTTTGGGTACAATCGACGCACTTCTACCGATCGATGATCATGTCGCAGACTCAATGTCCACCAAAAACCACTTCTCGCTTCTTTCCTTGAACATGGAAAAGGCTTTCGATCGAGTCGGGTTACACTCTATAATAAATTCACTAATTTTCTGGAAAGGTCGCTCAAAAATGATTAATAACATTAGAAACTACATTCTAAATATAAAATTACGCGTAAAAGTAAATGGATTCACATCCGACTGCATTCCGCGCAGAGATAAATATATTAATAGATAGTGTGGATGTTATAGTATTGGGTGAAACTAGCGTCACCGACGATGAAGAAATGCTTTTCACTTTAAATGGGTTTAACACAGAGTATTTAAACAGAAGAGAGTGTAGAGTGTGCCTCACCCATAGCTGTATTCGTACGAGAGCTGCACCTTTAATTGCGTCGAGCACGAAACAATTTTCTTCGAAGCTATTGAAATGCAGATTACTAGGAATAGCAAGCACCCCGTATGCAATATATCGACCACCTCATCTAAATGTATGTAATTTTATTACAGAGCTCGATGATCTGCTTAAAACAAACAACAGAAATGAGTGCGCTATGCTAATAGGTAAGCTGATCAGCCGTCCTCCTTTGAGGAGGACCCTCAAACCTGATTTGTCCTCCTCAAAAATATTGTCCTTCTCTGTCCCCCTTTTGAGCGCAAATGTCCTCCTCGTCTTCCTTTTCAAGTTTTAAAGCAGTGATGAAATTTAACAAAAATTCCGTTCAGAATATTATTACATATTTCCTAATTGTGCACAATCACTGTATTTAAAAGGCGTTTGCATTGTTCAACTTTCAGTTGAATGATGTAAACTTTTGATTCAACTAACCGCCTGTGAAAGTTGAACAGTGTAAACGCCTTTTAGCCTTAATCAATAATATTTAATACGGCTTTCCCACACCACCCCAATTGCGTAGTTCGCTCTCTCATTGGTAATTCGCATTCGAATTACGTAATTCGCCACACAAAATTTATAGTAATCGTAAGTTCTGTAAGAAACTTCTTTACCAACAATATATGTGGCAGCACTTTCAATTATGTCAAAATTAGATTCGGTAATTCCCCATTGCTGGGACCAGGAATCACGCTTTAGACCTTTAGTTTGGGCTGAATTTGTTATAATTTTGACGACCATTCAAAAAAGTAGCAGTATCTCCTAGCAGTAAAATCAGTGTTTACAAAAACTGCAGTAAGTTTTATTTCATTTGCTTTTGCTTTTGCTTATGCTTCTGGAAAAGAAAGCAGTTTCAGTCAAAGCAAACGCAGAAAACGATTACTAATAAAATGCGCGTCAGCTTCGGCAGCCGTCGGTTTGAAAATTTTCATTTTGCTTTGCTTATGATTTTGATCAGTAGCAAAGCAAAATCAATATCTCTGCTTTCGCAAGTCGTCCACAGTGACAGTCGATGAAACAGAAGTTTTGCTTTCACAATCCGTCAGCAATCCCGTCATTAGTCGCAGTCGAACCAAAAGCAAAAATTGATTGAACTTATTTGCTAAGATAGTTCCAGTTTATCTCTCCTTACGAACAGATCTCTTGTTGGCTTTTTCGTAAATAACATTAGTGCGTGTATCAAAACATTTCGCGTGCTTTACCATCTTTCAATCTGCTTATTAAAAAAAAAAGACCCGGCTCGGAAACAAACTTAAAAATTGAACTGTGAATCAAAACGCTTACACTTATTCAGTAAGGATGGGCGATCCTCCCGACCGCGGAAAAACTATGGATCAACCACTGATAAAACAAAAGTGTTAAATATAAAGTCAATTGGTCTGAAGTATCTTATGATGAACAGAGTGAACAGCACTGAAAACTTAACAAATGTGTCGCCTTTCTTAATAAAAAAAGTAATTTATGCCACGTGCAATGGAGAAGTAGAAATGTGCAAAAAATTAAGAAATGGGAATATTCTCATTAAAACAAAAACATTCGAACAAGCAGCAAAGTTAATAACGCTAATAAGTCTTACGCAATCGATTCAGGTGCAAGTTTCGGAACATGCTACTCTTAATTATTCAAAGGGAGTAATATACTCCAATGATTTGAGAGGCATGCCAGAAGAAGAAATTCTTAATGAACTTAAGCCTCAAAGTGAATGCGCGGTAAAAAAATTGTTGAAAAAATCAGAAGACATGTTAATTGAGACAGGTCTAATTATTCTAACGTTTTCCAATACAACAATACCAAATGACATATCAGTCGGCTATGAAAAAATTAAAATCCGTCCATATATTCCTCTACCAATGAGGTGTGTGTGTTGCTTTCGTTTCGGACATACAATGAAATTATGTAAAAATAAGAGAATTTGTGCCAATTGCGCGAAAGACGAGCACCTCACACCAGAATTGAATGAAACCTGTTATGATCTGACAAAGTGCATCACCTGCTCAGAGGGTAATGTACCCAACTGCTACCACAATTCACTCAGCAAAACTTGCCCAACATTCTTAAAGGAGATCTGGAAGAGATCCAGGCTATAATTACTCTTGAGTAGGTCGATAGAAAATCAGCAATAACAACCTATAAAGAGCGTCACCAACACAGCCCAACATTCTCTTCAACTGTTTCTTTAACCACCAACAACAACAAGACAAGCAGTGGCGTAAAAAATACACACACCGATAAGAGCAATAGCGGGCAAAGAGAAATAGCAAATTACACAGATCTCACAACAAACGACGGAGAAATAGCAAATTACTCAGATCTCACAACAAACGCCGTCACAACTCACTCAAAATCTCCACAACAATCGTCAAAGAAAAACAACACCGTAACACTACCGAGGCAAATATCAAAATGAACAAAGCAGTCTCTAAAGAGGATTGCCAAAAACTCAAAACTAGACATAAAACAGAAAGAAACACGGAACAATGCTGATGACTACAGCTCTTCTGCCTCTTCGCCGGAGGTAGAAATGCTCTAACTCTTTAGACTCTTAATAGCTTACTCTCGAACAATAAGAACCAATCTAGCAACTAATTATATTTAATGACTTTGAAAATTCTTCAATGGAACATAAATGGTTATGTCAACAACTACAACCAACTTTTAACTCTAATAAAAAAATACAATGTTAAGATAATTTCACTGCAAGAATCCCATTTACATCCCCTCTCCACAAATCAGCCAGTTCCTATTAACTTTTCCTTATATCCCCTCACCCACTCAAATAGGCGAGGCGGTGTAGCCATCTTAGTGCATAACTCAATACAACACAAGCAAATTGCAATTCGCCAAGACTTTGAAGCAGTCGCTGTAGAAATATACTCGAAAACAAAGTTTACAATTATATCAGCATATATTTCCCCGTCTGTCAAATTCAACAATCAAAATCTACAAAATGTTCTCCTTAGCCAAAACCGAGCTTCGCTGATTACTGGTGACTTCAATGGTTGGCATGAAAATTGGGGCTCACGCAAGAGTAACGCAAGGGGAAACTACTTTCTGGCTTTATCAACAACTCGAACTATACATATATTACTTAATGACAAATTCCCGACGCACTTCTCAACACACAACACCCTGACAAATGTAGACATAACATTCAGCTCACCAAGCGTCCGTATTGTTTCTGAATGGCAAATTGAATCTGATTAGTATGGAAGTGACCACTTCCCAACCAGCACATTATAAGTCAAAATTTAAAGTAGATTCAGCAGACTGACCCCTCTTTAAAAAAAATGCAACACCTATGCAATCCTCAAATCTGATAGTTCCAATACAAACATAAAAGCTACCAACTTAAGGAAGATAATTTTACAGCTCGCAAAGGAGTCGATTCCACAATCACGCCAGCAACGTTCACCACGTTCGGTTCCCTGGTGGAATTAGCGCCTCAGTGAGTTTAAAAAAGAAAAAAACAAGCGATGGTTCGACTTCAGAAGAAATATAACTAGAGAAAACCTGCTTCAATATAAAAAAGCAAATGCTATATTCGAGTGGAAGATTAAAGTAACGAAAAGACAATCGATCCAATATCCCTGCAGCAAATCAAACTGGTTCAGAACTTGAGCTGAGCTAGCCTGAAAAGGGTCGGTACTGGTTCTTCATCTATCTCAACTCAATGCTTTCAACTGTCTTTTTTAACATGGCGATGTCCTACGAAGTGACAATTGTCGCCCTCTGCAGAACTTTTGAACTTGTTCTGAGCTGACTCTGGCTTAGATGGCTCTGAGACAGTTCATATAACAACAGTTCCTAGATAGTTCAAAAAGAGTTACCTCCGAACTAGAAATAATTTGGTTAGTTTTGAGCTGGTTCTTAGAAGTATAGTACAGAGCCTTTTCTTTAAATAAGCACGCATACAATTTTGTAAATAAAAAATATATACTT
>NW_016157360.1:111489-132354 GCF_001687245.7 Rhagoletis zephyria | reverse complement strand
CTGTATAGAACTCCATTTTGAGTCTATGATCTCTATGGCAAAATCTACGGGTATACTCGGAAACAACGAAACAACATCAAATGACACTAAACTTTCATCGTCATAAATATACGTACTTCCAATCTTTTCTCTGAATTCCATGGCGTCCTTTACATTATATTTTGAGGATTTTGTTAGATTTTTAAGTATACGGACAACATATTTACATAAATTATAACACGGTGAGTTAATGGACGAACATATAGGTCTCAAAGAGATTCCTTCTTTATGGATTTTGGGTAATCCGTAAATTCTTGGGGGGTTCGCGGTTTTGCTAGAAAGTAAGTGCTTTTCCCGTATATCAATAATTTTGTTTTTGTACATTCGCTCTACAATTTCGTTATTTTTGTCTTGTAGTTTATTCGTCGGGTCGCGCTTTAAAACCCGGTAGGTGGCGATGTCATTAACAACCTTTTGCATCTTCATATCATATTCAGATTTTTCCATGATAGCAGTAACGTTCACTTTGTCGGCATTGAGAATCAAAAATTGCTTGTTGGTTTTTAAGAATATCTTAGCAGAATGGAGCGTGTCGCGAATAAACCTATCTCTCATTGTACTTTTCGTCCTATTGAGATGGTCACGTATTAACATCGTTAAATTGTTTCTTCCAATTTCTTGTTTTTCCCTATCCTTAATTGTCTGTATGCAATTTTCCCCATCTGCAATAATTTTCAATAATGGAAATTCTTTCTTGGTCGTTGGCAGGGCAAATTTTGGACCTAATGACAGGAGCCACTGAACCTCCTCTGGGATTTCAGAAGTTGTAGTGTTGTAAAACCACTCTGGTACACCCCTAATATTTAGTAGTTGTTTTTGTTTGTCTCTTAGTTTTTCGTATTTGCTAGTTTGTGTTTTCTTAATATTTGTCATGAGGTTATTGTTTATCGCGTCTTCACTTTCAAAAAATACATCGGAGTCACGTCTGTTGAGTTGTTGTTTAATCTGCGCCTTCAGTATATTTACCTTGTTACTTTTTTGTCGGATTAGTTCGTGTTTGATACTAATTAGTAGATTCAAGAGTTTTCTTTGAACCTTTTGGACGTAAGCTGACACTGAGTTGGTGATTTTTGTTGGCATCTTATTATTGCTGGTGTTGTTGCTAATTATGTAGATAATGTTTTTAGTAGCGTTGGTAATAAAATTGGGAGTTAACNATTTGTCATGAGGTTATTGTTTATTGCGTCTTCACTTTCAAAAAATACATCGGAGTCACGTCTGTTGAGTTGTTGTTTAATCTGCGCCTTCAGTATATTTACCTTGTTACTTTTTTGTCGGATTAGTTCGTGTTTGATACTAATTAGTAGATTCAAGAGTTTTCTTTGAACCTTTTGGACGTAAGCTGACACTGAGTTGGTGATTTTTGTTGGCATCTTATTATTGCTGGTGTTGTTGCTAATTATGTAGATAATGTTTTTAGTAGCGTTGTTAATAAAATTGGGAGTTAAGCCGCTCCTTCTGCACCTTTCCAGGAATTTGGTTGATTCTGCCATTCTAGTAATTTGTTTTGTTGTATTTTGAAAGCTTTTGATATGTTTTCTGGTTTTGATGTCATAATTGTGCTTGATGTTTGTGTATNCGGAACTAGCGCTTTGCCAGACTGTCCCTAAATTTTGCTGCAGGGATTTTACAGCTGAAATTAACCCCTCTACGCCTGTAGCAAAAATATGGAACAACATCCGAAGGTTCTGTGGGTATAAGGTAAGTCACGGTATTCATTGCCTAAGAAGTGTAAGCATGCCTCACGAAACATATACTGACAGTAGTAAAATAGCAAATGAATTTTGCAAGTTTTGGTCGGCTGATGAAAGGTTTCCTTCCAAATTTCAACAAAACAAGATAACCGTCACCCGGAATTTACCAGAAACTAACCCTTGCTTAAAAGCCAAAGTAATCGAAGAAGAAATCAGCTATGTAGAGTTTACGGCAGCTCTTTCAAAGTTAAGAAGGAAAACTCCTGGCAGAGATCGGATATCTTATCCCATGATTAAAAACGCTTCAGAAACAATAAAAGACAGATTATTAAAGCTATACAACAACATCTTTAACAGTCAAATACCACTAAATTTCAAATGCAGTACAATAATCCCTATACTTAAGCCAAAAGCTGACAAAACTGTAACGTAGGCCAATATCACTTAATTTGTGTTTTGCAAAAGTCCTAGATAAAATCATAGCCAATAGACTACGGTGATTTGTGTCCACAAGCCGATTACTTAAGAGTCAACAGTTTGGATTTAAAAGAGGCAAATCCACAGCGAACAGTATGTTGTATATAGACTACCTGACTGCGAACTGCCTCTCCTCAAGAAACCACGTGACACTTGTATCATTAGACTTTGAAAAAGCATACGAAAATATCGGAATACACACAATAATCGACCAATTGATCGTTTGGAAAATAGGATCGGAGATATTAAATTACATATATAACTTTATGACAAAACGTAAAAT
This sequence comes from Rhagoletis zephyria, assembly GCF_001687245.7. Lineage (NCBI taxonomy): Eukaryota > Metazoa > Arthropoda > Insecta > Diptera > Tephritidae > Rhagoletis > Rhagoletis zephyria. Next base: position 129,861 of record NW_016157360.1, on the reverse strand, counting down.
AGCGGTTATGGTAGGTAGTGTTTATTCTGATATAAGGAATTTAGACAATGACATACCACAAGGCTCCCCACTCTCGGTGGTCCTCTTTCTGATAGCCTATAATAAACTGTGCTCGGTATTATCCTTACAGAGTTGAGTTTCAGCGCCTTCGCCGATGACTTTACTATAGTAATCAAATAAAAAAAATCGAACATTAAATTTAGATAGCCTATTTAAAGAAATTGAAGACTGGTGTGATACTCAGGAGCGGCCCTATCTTCCACAAAATGCAGATACACTCATGTCTGCAGAAAACATTACTGTTCTTGCAGGATAACTTCTTCGAATACACAATTGACCGAAACTAGCGCATTAAAAAAACTTGGAGTCATTATTAACAATAGATATAGATGGGACTCTCATATAAAACACCTTTGCTCTGCTATCACTAAACAACTCAACATAATTAAGTGCCTGTCAAGTACAAAGCTGAACTGCTACACACTCTCATTAATTTCTTTAATCAAGACCCTAATTATACCGAAAATAAGCTACGGCTTATTTTTGTATGGATATGCTACCACGCATCTGCTGAATAAAGTAAAAGCAATACTCAATCAGTCTACAAAAACAGCACTAGGCGCCTTGCGGACAACTCCAACGCCAAACATCTTATACGAAGCGAATATATTAACCCTGGAAAACCAAAGGGACCTAGTGACGTTAAAGCTATGAAATATAATAAGTAATACTCACGACAACCCGTTAGCAGTCTGTGTAAAAAGTATTTCAAAACGACGAAATCCATCCCGAATCCCAAGCACCATAGAAAAAATCTATGAACACAGTGCGAAAATGAATCTTCCAGGCAATTTAAATAAATCTACAGTTCTGAAACACCCTCCTTGGCGGCTAAAGTCAACATCGATCAATACGTCCCTAAGAATGCATATCAAAATGAGCACTAATCCATCACAATTTAACTCAATGTTCCAAGAATTAAAATCAGAATTCAAAAACTACAACTTTATTTACACAGACGGTTCTTCGAAAGAGGGAAGTGTTACATATAGTATAACAGAATTAAACAATATCATTAAAATCTCAAAACTACCTGATTATAGTTCTATTTTTTCGGCTGAAATTATTGCAATTTCAGAAGCCATAGACATATTAAAAAGCCAAAAAGGCAAATTTGTCATTTGCTCAGATTCATTATCTTCACTGGATGCAGTAGCAAATATAAACAACCATGAATGCTATGCATCTAAACTTAGAGATATACTTATAGGCACATTCCCGAAAATTATCTTGTTATGGGTACCAGGGCACGCACAAATTATCGGAAATGAAACAGCAGACAGAGCGGCGAAAGACGTCCGTATGTTACCATTGATATCAACTAGCAACTACTGCACTAAAGATATTAATAAATACATAAAAAACGAAATCTTGAAAAAACACCAAACAACATTTAATATGGCAATTGAGTGGTATAAACAAATAAACGCCAGCAAAACGAATATAAAGTATTTATCATACTTCAGCAGCACCGAATTCAGCAGGTTAGATATACAAAAAAACGAACGGCTGCGATTAGGCCATACAAAACTTACACACGGATACATAACCACCAATACCGACACCCCATCTTGTGCCTGCAATCAACAAACACGCCTGTCTATCAAACATTTCCTGATAGACTGTCCTCTACTTTTTAGACAGAGACATATGCTGTTCAAAGACTCCAATCCTATACTTTCCCTTTCCTCCCCTTCCAAGGAGGCGATTACTAAAATTATACAATTTCTAAAAATTACAAAATTATATTTTCTAATCTAAGTAAACAGTTACAAATGTATGTACAATAGTATATTATCTAATTAAGCTTAAGGCCTTGTTGCTATAGCTTTGAAAATTAGCTTTTAAGTCTAGTAGACATAGGAGCTAATAGGTTAAAATAAATAAATAAATTTGCTAAGAAGCATCGAGTTCGTGCTGAAAAGCAAACGATCGTTTGCTTCTCAGGCTAAAAAGCAACCGATCGTTTGCTTCTCAGGCCGAAAGATAAACGATCGTTTGCTTCTCAGCATTTTCCGTGTTGCTGCTGTGGCGTTTTCAAATATGACAGCAGAAGCAACTGACGAACTACGAAAGTCGATCACTTTCTTCTGCTTCCGTACTTTTCAAAAAGAAAGCATCAGCAAAATGCCTTTGCTGATAAGCATCGCACTCGTGCCGGAAAGCAAAACATCGTTTGCCTCTCAGCTCTTCTCGTGCTGCTGCTGTGGCTGTTCCTTTTTTTCGAAGCCAAGGCAAAGCATGAAGATTGCTCTTGTAGTAGGACAACTTCAGAAGCACAGCATCAGCATATTTTCGTTGCTTTTGCTAATATTTCTTTAGCATTTTGATTGTTTTTTTGAGCTCTAGGCCTAGGGTAAATAAAACGATTGGATGTCTTATCTTACTTTTTGTTTATTATTGTTGATATTTCGCCTTTAATCTAAAGGCATCCTCAGGACTGCAAAAACACAATATGAATACATATACAAATAATTATTTACACAACGTACAACAAAACATAACTTACAATCTTGGCTTTGCCTGGTCAACTAAACATATGCGCGAAAATGTATTAACAAACAAACTTGGTGACAATAAGTATAAGCATGAAAATGTAAACAATTCAAACTACAGTAATCATAAACAAAAAACATACAAACAACAATACATGAAGCGATGAACAGTAAGACGAAGAATTGTATGTATGTATCATCCCAACATTACATTATTGTTGTCCGAAGAAATGTTGCTATCGGACCGAGGATTCGTTTTTTCCTGAACACCTGACACCTACACTATTGATTGTTGCTGTGGGTGAGAACTATATTGCGATACACATGAGCGCAATTATCGGTGTCTGTTTTAAAATTCATTCTTTTATTATTAGGGGTGTTCAAAACATATCGCTTATTATAATTTTTCTCTTCTTGCAAGATAGCTACATTTTCAAAGTCAGGATAATGTCCCATTTCCTGACAGTGAGATGACAAGGCCGTCTTATTGTCCGACGAATTGCTCCTTAACTTAATATTAGACTTGTGAGCGGAAATCCTTGTCTTTAGTTTAGATTTTGTTGTCCCCACATATACCATATTGCATACGTGGGACCCGTCGCCATTGCATGGTATTTTGTAGACTACGTCAGATTTCTCATTTCTGGGAATTTTGTCTTTGGTATTGCTATATATCTGCTGTAATGTGTTGTCATAAGTGAATGCTATTTGAAAGTTCTCCTTGTCATACATTTTGGAATGTTTAATCCTCTCCGATAATCCCGGAATATAGGTCGCCGATTTATAAACTTTATTATTTAACTCTTTATTTTTTTCCCCCTTATTGTTTCTTACGTAGTAGTTACGTATGAGCTTATTAATCATACCCCGAGGAAATTCGTTTCGTCCTAGGATTTCTTTAATTATGGTAATATTCTTGTGTGATAAATTTGGTCACTTATGGAGAGAACTCTTCTTTTAAAATTGCTAGCCGTATTTAGTATTGCTTTCTTCTCATGTTTGGAGTTGAAATTTATGAGCCTCCCTGATGCTGTCGGTTTTTTTATACCAGTCGAATGTTATTCTATTGTTCTTTCTAATTATTAGGGTGTCCAGATAAGGCAATTGTCCATCTTTTTCTATTTCGATTGTAAATTTTATTGTTTTATTATAGTTGTTTAGAGTGTTAAGCATCTTGTCCATAGTTTCTGTTTTGATAATTGCAAATAAGTCATCTACATATTTAGTTAATAATCGTTGTTTATTGTCAGAGTCTTTCTCGAAATTCGTCAATAGTTCCTCCATAACTATGTCTGCTATCACGGGTGATGCTGGTGAACCCATAGGCATTCCCGACCTTTGCTCATAAATCTTGTCATTATACTTAAAATAGCGATTTTCTTTTATACAAAATTTGAGTATGGTTAAAAATAGATCCTTAGTTAACGGTGTGTGCTCCTGTATAGAACTCCATTTTGAGTCTATGATCTCTATGGCAAAATCTACGGGTATACTCGGAAACAACGAAACAACATCAAATGACACTAAACTTTCATCGTCATAAATATACGTACTTCCAATCTTTTCTCTGAATTCCATGGCGTCCTTTACATTATATTTTGAGGATTTTGTTAGATTTTTAAGTATACGGACAACATATTTACATAAATTATAACACGGTGAGTTAATGGACGAACATATAGGTCTCAAAGGGATTCCTTCTTTATGGATTTTGGGTAATCCGTAAATTCTTGGGGGGTTCGCGGTTTTGCTAGAAAGTAAGTGCTTTTCCCGTATATCAATAATTTTGTTTTTGTACATTCGCTCTACAATTTCGTTATTTTTGTCTTGTAGTTTATTCGTCGGGTCGCGCTTTAAAACCCGGTAGGTGGAGATGTCATTAACAATCTTTTGCATCTTCATATCATATTCAGATTTTTCCATGATAACAGTAACGTTCCCTTTGTCGGCATTGAGAACCAAAAATTGCTTGTTGGTTTTTAAGAATATCTTAGCAGAATGGAGCGTGTCGCGAATAAACCTATCTCTCATTGTATTTTTCGTCCTATTGAGATGGTCACGTATTAACATCGTTAAATTGTTTCTTCCAATTTCTTGTTTTTCCCTATCCTTAATTGTCTGTATGCAATTTTCCCCATCTGCAATAATTTTCAATAATGGAAATTCTTTCTTGGTCGTTGGCAGGGCAAATTTTGGACCTAATGACAGGAGCCACTGAACCTCCTCTGGGATTTCAGAAGTTGTAGTGTTGTAAAACCACTCTGGTACACCCCTAATATTTAGTAGTTGTTTTTGTTTGTCTCTTAGTTTTTCGTATTTGCTAGTTTGTGTTTTCTTAATATTTGTCATGAGGTTATTGTTTATTGCGTCTTCACTTTCAAAAAATACATCGGAGTCACGTCTGTTGAGTTGTTGTTTAATCTGCGCCTTCAGTATATTTACCTTGTTACTTTTTTGTCGGATTAGTTCGTGTTTGATACTAATTAGTAGATTCAAGAGTTTTCTTTGAACCTTTTGGACGTAAGCTGACACTGAGTTGGTGATTTTTGTTGGCATCTTATTATTGCTGGTGTTGTTGCTAATTATGTAGATAATGTTTTTAGTAGCGTTGTTAATAAAATTAGGAGTTAAGCCGCTCCTTCTGCACCTTTCCAGGAATTTGGTTGATTCTGCCATTCTAGTAATTTGTTTTGTTGTATTTTGAAAGCTTTTGATATGTTTTCTGGTTTTGACGTCATAATTGTGCTTGATGTTTGTGTAGACCTTATGCGTGTGTTGGTCACTTCGGTGTGCTCTCCGTTTGAACATGGTTAGGTTTTGTTTTCTGGCCGTTTATTGTAATATTTTGATTGTTTTTTTGAGCTCTAGGCCTAGGGTAAATAAAACGATTGGATGTCTTATCTTCCTTTTTGTTTATTACTGTCGATATTTCGCCTTTAATCTAAAGGCATCCTCAGGACTGCAAAAACACAATATGAATACATATACAAATAATTATTTACACAACGTACAACAAAACATAACTTACAATCTTGGCTTTGCCTGGTCGACTAAACATATGCGCGAAAATGCATTAACAAACAAACTTGGTGACAATAAGTATAAGCATGAAAATGTAAACAATTCAAAATACAGTAATCATAAACAAAAAACATACAAACAACAATACATGAAGCGATGAACAGTAAGACGAAGAATTGTATGTATGTATCATCCCAACATTACATTATTGTTGTCCGAAGAAATGTTGCTATCGGACCGACGATTCGTTTTTTTCCTGAACACCTGACACCTACACTATTGATTGTTGCTGTGGGTGAAAACTATATTGCGATACACATGAGCGCAATTAACTGTGTCTGTTTTAAAATTCATCCTTTTATTATTAGGGGTGTTCATGATATGTAGCATCTCCAAAACATATCGCTTATTATAATTTTTCTCTTCTTGCAAGATAGCTACATTTTCAAAGTCAGGTTAATGTCCCATANATTATAATTTTTCTCTTCTTGCAAGATAGCTACATTTTCAAAGTCAGGATAATGTCCCATTTCCTGACAGTGAGATGACAAGGCCGTCTTATTGTCCGACGAATTGCTCCTTAACTTAATATTAGACTTGTGAGCGGAAATCCTTGTCTTTAGTTTAGATTTTGATGTCCCCACATATACCATATTGCATACGTGGGACCCGTCGCCATTGCATGGTATTTGGTGGACTATGCTTAAGATGCTTAACACTCTAAACATCTATAATAAAACAATAAAATTTACAATTGAAATAGAAAAAGATGGACAATTGCCTTATCTGGACACCCTAATAATTAGAAAGAACAATAGAATAACATTCGACTGGTATAAAAAACCGACAGCATCAGGGAGGCTCATAAATTTCAACTCCAAACATGAGAAGAAAGCAATTCTAAATACGGCTAGCAATTTTATAAGAAGAGTTCTCTCCATAAGTGACCTAATTTATCATACGAAGAATATTACCGTAATTAAAGAAATCCTAGGACGAAACGAATTTCCTCGGGGTATGATTAATAAGCTCATACGTAACTACCTCGTAAGAAACAATAAGGGGGAAAAAAATAAAGAGTTAAATAATAAAGTTTATAAATCGGCGACCTATATTCCGGGATTATCGGAGAGGATTAAACATTCCAAAATGTATGACAAGGAGAACTTTCAAATAGCATTCACTTATGACAACACATTACAGCAGATATATAGCAATACCAAAGACAAAATTCCCAGAAATGAGAAATCTGACGTAGTCTACAAAATACCATGCAATGGCGACGGGTCCCACGTATGCAATATGTTATATGTGGGGACAACAAAATCTAAACTAAAGACAAGGATTTCCGCTCACAAGTCTAATATTAAGTTAAGGAGCAATTCGTCGGACAATAAGATGGCCTTGTCATCTCACTGTCAGGAAATGGGACATTGAAATGTAGCTGTCTTGCAAGAAGAGAAAAATTATAATAGGCGATATGTTTTGGAGATGCTACATATCATGAACACCCCTAATAATAAAAGGATGAATTTTAAAACAGACACCGATAATTGCGCTCATGTGTATCGCAATATAGTTCTCACCCACAGCAACAATCAATAGTGTAGGTGTCAGGTGTTCAGGAAAAAACGAATCGTCGGTCCGATAGCAACATTTCTTCGGACAACAATCATGTAATGTTGGGATGATACATACATACAATTCTTCGTCTTACTGTTCATCGCTTCATGTATTGTTGTTTGTATGTTTTTTGTTTATGATTACTGTATTTTGAATTGTTTACATTTTCATGCTTATACTTATTGTCACCAAGTTTGTTTGTTAATATATTTTTGCGCATATGTTTAGTTGACCATGCAAAGGCAAGATTGTAAGTTATGTTTTGTTGTACGTTGTGTAAATAATTATTTGTATATGTATTCATATTGTGTTTTTGCAGTCCTGAAGATGCCTTTAGATTAAAGGCGAAATATCGACAATAATAAACAAAAAGGAAGATAAGACATCCAATCGTTTTATTTACCCTAGGCCTAGAGCTCAAAAAACAATCAAAATATTACAATAAACGGCCAGAAAACAAAACCTAACCATTGCTTAAGCATTTTAAACCCTTAGTAAAATTAATATCTAACGAACCTTTTGAAAAAAGAATAATCATTTTCGGGTGGGATTGGAAGAGTAGACAGCTTTTGTAACACAAAAATATTTTTCGATAATATGCTCAAATAAGCCACATTAAAAGGCAACATCAAATTTCCTTATGTTTCAGGTGTTAAGCGGTCGGAAAGAAAAGTTCTTTATGTTCCTTTAGCTCACAACATCAAGTTCATTAAACTCCATTTCTGGTGTTTGCCTTCGTTTGATATGAATTGTAGAAAAAATTAAGCAAAACGAAGAAAATTTTAACATTTAAACAGTCAGGAAAAATTAATCAATTTTTTTACATCTAAGCGAAACGGCACGGAAACGCCGCTTGAACGAAAATATTTGAATTTATAGAAAATAGAATAAATTTGACCATCGAGAAAAAACATTGATTTTTATTAATTTGAATCGGCATCCCTACATGCAATTTTTTATGCATACAAATTCCATTAAATACTCCCATAAAAATGTGTTGCCTTTTTCGAGAAAAAAAGCGATTTTTCTTGGGTTTTAGTGCGTTTTCAAATTCAAAACTTGGCAACACTGTAATTCAGATCTAATTACCATGCGCATTACGACACCAATTGTATGCGGAGACTTATATATTTTTAGTAATAACTTACATTTTGGATAAATTTTGTGTCGAAAACAAAAAAAAAATACAGAGATAGAGAACTAAGAATGTGTCTTGGGAATGGGGTAATTCGCGATCGAAATTAGAGGAGCAAACAAAGTAATTCACGGTGTCGTGAGAAAGCCGTATTACCCTTTACAGCGCTGAAAGACTAGCTAACGACGTGCCTTCACAGGCGAAAATTATTGCCTACCATATGTCATTTTGTTTGCCAAATAAAATAGTATCTATAGGTTTTATCAGTGGCAATATTGGTATGTGGGGATTTTTTATCTTGATAAGTGCATTTATAAGATGGATTAAAACAAGTATGTTCCCTGCATTGGAGCGTAAATATGCTTAAACAATTTTGAGAAAATGTTATATTTTACGTCCAAGCATATAATAAAAAAAAAACAACATCCCCAACGGCAGCCCATACTATTTTTCCGGAAAATGTTGCCTCTTATTCTTATTACTTTAAAGGAGTAATTATTTTATATATACATATATACTAGCAGACCCGGCGAACATCGTCCCGCCCAAAATAAATTTTTTGTATTCAAACATTTTGGTCCAACATTTTCACCAAGAGTTCACGTTCATGATTTTTAGTGACCCATTTGTCTTCTAATATTACGGTTTGGTGGTTGTGAGAAGGCATATTTGCCGTCTTAAATAACTTAGCAAAACTGTACATGCATACAAAGATACGTAATAGTTTGAGTGCGTTTGAAAGGCGCCACGTCCCCTTTTCAAATAGCCCCAATTTTCTCTAAGAGCATGGGATTGATTTCATATATCTCTATACCATTTTCGAGTAATCTACCATGGGAGGTGCCACGTCCGCTTTTCGAATAGCCCCAACTTTTCTTACAACACAACACAATATAACACAAAAATTTCATAAAGATCGGTCGAGCCTTGTAGGAAGAAATCGATTTTTATATATTAGATAGGCATGATGCGAGAACATAGAAAACATTTCGATGAAAAAAAATATTTTTTCTCGGGTTCACAACTATCCTACCTTTTAAGTTGGAACCAACAATACACACCCACAAAGTATCATTGAAATCGGTTAAGCGGTTTCGGAGATTAGCGTAAACGAACACAGTGACACGGGATTTTTATATATTAAGATTCTCTACTATAAGCACCTGCCATAGATTCGTTTGCGTACCAAATTTCATTTTCATTTGACTTATGGCTTTGAAATTATAGCTGATAAAATTTTCCATGCCTATGGGATGTGCCACGCCCCCTTTTACAAACCCATTTATATATAAGCACCTACCATTGATATATCTGCATACCAAATTTCAAGTTCGTGGGACTTATAGTTCCGACGTTACAGCTGATATAAAATTCCATGCCTATTGGATGTGCCACGCCCCCTTTTCCAAACTCATTTGTATATACCCTAATATAAGTACCTACCATTAAAATGGCTGCGTACGAAATTTCAAGTTCAAGCGACTTATAGTTCCGGAGTTATAGCTGATAAAACATTCCAGGTCCTGGGACGTGCCGCTCCCCCTTTTACAAACTCACTTATATATAGCCTACTATAAGCACCTGCTACAGATACGTCTGCGTATCAAATTTCAATTTCACGTGACATATGATTCCGAATTTTCCACGCCTATGGGATGTGCCACGCCTCCTTTTGCAAAACTCAAATATATATATATGTNGCAAAACTGTACATGCATACAAAGATACGTAATAGTTTGAGTGCGTTTGAAAGGCGCCACGTCCCCTTTTCAAATAGCCCCAATTTTCTCTAAGAGCATGGGATTGATTTCATATATCTCTATACCATTTTCGAGTAATCTACCATGGGAGGTGCCACGTCCGCTTTTCGAATAGCCCCAACTTTTCTTACAACACAACACAATATAACACAAAAATTTCATAAAGATCGGTCGAGCCTTGTAGGAAGAAATCGATTTTTATATATTAGATAGGCATGATGCGAGAACATAGAAAACATTTCGATGAAAAAAAATATTTTTTCTCGGGTTCACAACTATCCTACCTTTTAAGTTGGAACCAACAATACACACCCACAAAGTATCATTGAAATCGGTTAAGCGGTTTCGGAGATTAGCGTAAACGAACACAGTGACACGGGATTTTTATATATTAAGATTCTCTACTATAAGCACCTGCCATAGATTCGTTTGCGTACCAAATTTCATTTTCATTTGACTTATGGCTTTGAAATTATAGCTGATAAAATTTTCCATGCCTATGGGATGTGCCACGCCCCCTTTTACAAACCCATTTATATATAAGCACCTACCATTGATATATCTGCATACCAAATTTCAAGTTCGTGGGACTTATAGTTCCGACGTTACAGCTGATATAAAATTCCATGCCTATTGGATGTGCCACGCCCCCTTTTCCAAACTCATTTGTATATACCCTAATATAAGTACCTACCATTAAAATGGCTGCGTACGAAATTTCAAGTTCAAGCGACTTATAGTTCCGGAGTTATAGCTGATAAAACATTCCAGGTCCTGGGACGTGCCGCTCCCCCTTTTACAAACTCACTTATATATAGCCTACTATAAGCACCTGCTACAGATACGTCTGCGTATCAAATTTCAATTTCACGTGACATATGATTCCGAATTTTCCACGCCTATGGGATGTGCCACGCCTCCTTTTGCAAAACTCAAATATATATATATGTCTTACCTAAAGCGCCTACCGTAGATATGCCTGCATACCAAATTTCAAGTTCTTGGGACTTGTGGTTCCTATGGGATGTGCCACGCCCCCTTTTTAAAAACTCATGTATATATAGCCTACTGTAAGCACCTACCGCAGATATGTCTGCATACCTAACTTCAATTCATGTGACTGATCGTTGTGAAATTATAGCTGATAAAAATTTCCACGCTTATGGGATGTGCTACGCCCCCTTTTACAAAGCCCTTTATATATACCTTACTGTAAGCACCTATCATAGTAATGTCTGCATACCAGATTTAAAGTTCATGTGGCTTATACTTCCGGAGTTATAGCTGATAAAATAATCCTATGGGATGTGCCACGCCTCCTTTTGCAAACTCATTTATATATACCTTACTGTAAGCACCTACCATAGTTATGTCTGCATTCCAAATTTAAAGTTCATGTGACTTATAGTTCCGGAGTTATAGCTGATAAAATAATCCTATGGGTTGTGCCACGCCCGCTTTTTCAAACTCATTTATATATACCCTACTATAAGCACCTACTATATGTATGTATGACTGAATAACAAATTTCAAGCTCATATGACTTACAGTTTCGGATTAATGGCTGATAAAATATTCCACGCCTATGGGATGTGCCACGCTTCCTTTTGCAAACTCATTTATATATACCTCACTGTAAGCACCTACCATAGTTATGTATGTATACCAAATTTAAAGTTCATGTGGCTTATAGTCCGGAGTTATAGCTGATAAAATATTTCTATGGGATGTGCTACGCCCACTTTAACAAACTCATATATATATACCCTAATATAAGCACCTACCATAGTTATGTATGTATACCAAATTTAAAGTTCATGTGGCTTATAGTCCGGAGTTATAGCTGATAAAATATTTCTATGGGATGTGCTACGCCCACTTTAACAAACTCATATATATATACCCTAATATAAGCACCTACCATATGTGTGACTGAATAACAAATTTCTAGTTCATATGACTTATAGTTTCGGATTTATAGCTGATAAAATATTCCACGCCTATTGGATGTGCCACGACCACTTCTACAAACTCATTTATTTATACCATACTATAAGCACCTACATATATGACTGTATACCAAATTTCAAGTTCATGTGACCTATGGTTCCGAAGTTATGATTGGGAACAAAATTCACGCCTATAGGATGTGCCACGCCTACTTTTACAAAGTCATTTATATATACTCTACTGTAAGCACCTACCATATATATGACTGCATACCAAATTTCAAGTTCATGTGACCTATGGTTCCGAAGTTATGATTGGGAACAAAATTCACGCCTATAGGATGTGCCACGCCTACTTTTACAAAGTCATTTATATATACTCTACTGTAAGCACCTACCATATATATGACTGCATACCAAATTTCAAGTTTATGTGACTTATAGTTCCGAAGTTATGGCTGATTAAAAGGTTCCCGCCTATGGGAGTTGCCACGCTCCCTTTTCGATTCCCAATTTTTTTTACCCTATTATAGGCCCAGGTGTCATGGCAATACTATGTCAAAAGTTTGTTCGATTCTGTCCGTCAGTTTAGGCTGCAACCTGGCACATACTTACATACATACATACTTCCACAAATATATAGTAGATAATCCTTCTCTTTGCGTAAAATAATTTTTTGGGATGTCTCGGCCACATGGCCACCTATCGTGTAAGTTTCAAGTCCAAATATTTCTTTTCAATTGGCTAAATTGTTTTCTAAATATGAGCCAAATTAGCAAGTAAATGTAATTTTTAGGAATACTCTGACCCCAGCGCCGCCTAGCGAGCAAATTTTTTGTAGAAATATTTCTTTTCAAGGTACTGATGTATGTTTCAAATATGAACCAAATCGGTCCAGCCGCTTAGTAGTTTAGTGACATTCAATGTACAGAAAGCTGTATGAAATTGTGAAATCGTGACTTCTTAGCATTCTTCATTTTTCGGCAACAACAACAAAAAGTTTCAAATTTTTTTTTTATCGAAAAGCCTTCCACGCAGAAGGTTCAAAATAGTACTTTTTAAATAATTGAAATCGGTTTATCCGTTTGGTCAGGCTTCGCGGTCATACGTAAAACATTTCATTTTTATAAATATGTATAGACTAGCAGAGCACCGGACGTTGTTCGGGGTAAACAAATCAAAATATAAAACAGTAGTACAAATATTAAGCATAAATTAAAGGAGACAAACTATATATTCCGTTTATCTGCCTATTCGCTTAGCTGTTTTACAATAGCGCCATTTTTCCGGTAGAATGCTTATTTCGGAAGGAGACTTATTCATTATGAATGAACATTTTTCGTTTAACAGCATCGCGGGATAAAAAAAAAAAAGATTTTATCTTTCCGTTCCTAAATCGTCTAAAGATTGTAAGACACAGTTTTAAATATCCGAGTGATATAATTGATGAATACATATGTATCTCCCTTTTACAAACCCATTTATATATAACTTACTCTAAATAACTCCAATAAATATATCTGCATACCAAATTTCAAGTTCATGTGAATTATGGTTCCCAATTTATGACTGATTAAAAATTCCATGCCTATGCTCCACGTTGCCTTTTACAAACTCATGTGTACAAACTTTACTATAAGCACCTACCATGGATATATATTCATACCAAATTTCATGATATTTCATGCCTGTGGAATGTGCCACGCCACTTTCAAAAATTCATTTATATATACCTCACTATAAGCATCTACCGTAGATACGTCTGCATACTAAATTTCAATCTCATGTGGAATATGGCGCCGAAGTTACAGCTGATAAAAATTTCGACGACTATGGGATGTGCCACGTCGCCTTTTATAAAACAATTTATATATACCTTACTATAAGCCCCTCCTCTAGATATGTCTGCACCCCAAATTTCAAGTTGATGTGACTTATGGTTCCGAAGTTATAGTTGGTAAAATACTCCATGCCTATGGCACGTGCCGCGCCCCTTTTTATAAACACATTTATATATATATTCTTTACTATAAGCGCCTACCATAGATATGCCCGCATACCAAATTTCAAGGTCTTGGGACTTATGCTTCCGAATTCGTAGTTGATGAAAAGGTCCGCGCCTGTGGGATGTGCCACGCCCCTGTTTACAAACTCATGTATATATAGCCTCCTATAAGCACCTACCGTAGAGAAGTCTGCATACCAAATTTCAATTTCATGTGACTTATGGTTTTGAAGTTATATTTGATAAAATTTCTCCGAATATGGGATGAGCCATGCGCCCTTTTACGAACTCATGTATATATGTATATAAGCACCTACCGTAGATATCGAGCCCTAACCGCCAAAATAACGTAAGCGACATTTTTTTCAAAACTTTCTTTTTGATGCAGAAATATTCCTAAAGCACCTAGATGCATTTCTGCATCAAAAAGAAAATTTTGAAAAAAACGTCGCTTACGTTATTTTGGCGGTTAGGGCTCGATATGTCTGCATACAAAATTTCAATTTCATGTGCCTTATGGTTTTGAAGTTATAGCTGATAAAAATTTCCACCCCTATGGGATGAGCGACGCCCCATTTTGCAATTTTTATTTTTGCTCAATTATATATACCTTACCATAAGCATCTGCCATAGGTACGTCTGCGTACAAAATTTCAATTTCATGTGCCTTATGGCTTTGAATTTATAGCTGATAAAATTTCCATGAATATGGGATGTCCCACGCCCCTTTTTATAAACTCATGTATATATAGCCCACTATAAGCACCTATCATAGATATGTCATACCAAATTTCAATTTCATGTGTCTTAAGGTTTCGAAGTAATAGCTGATCAAATTTCCCGGCCTATGGGATGTGCCACGCCCCCTTTTACAAAGCCATTTATATATACCTTACAATAAGCACCTACTATAGATACGTCTGCGAACCTAATTTCAAGTTCAGGTCACTTATGGTTCCGAAGTTATAGCTGATAAAAAATTTCACGCCTATGGGAGGTGCCACGCCCCCTTGTCGGATAACAATTTTTTACTTTACTTTACTTTACTTTTTAGTCTCAATATTTATTTTGAATAGGCTGAATTGTATTCTAAATATGAGCCAGATCGGCAAGAAAATGCAGTTTTTAGGAATATTCCGACCCTAGCGCCACCTGGCGAGTGCATTTATGGTCAGAATATTTCCATTCTAGGTGCTGACTCATGTTCAAAATATGAACCAAATCGGACTAGCCGTTTAGTAGTTTAGTGACATTCAATATACGGAAAACTCTATGAAATTGTGAAATCGTGACGTCTCAGCATTCTGCATTCTTCGGCAACAACAACAGAAAGTTTTAAATTTTTTTAAATCGAAAAACCTTGCACACAGAAGGTCCACGAAAGTACTTTTTACAGAATTGAAATCGGTTCAGCCGTTTGGTCAGGCATCGCGGTCATACGAAAAACATTTCATTTTTATATATATAGACTAGCAGACCCGGCGAGCTTCGTCCCGCCCAAAATAAATTTTTTGTACACGGTCAAAAATTTGGGTTTAATTTTTAGACCGCGCTTTGACTACTGCCTTTCTTAATCTTTTATAGTCTACTTTTTAAACCAGTCAATAGTTTTAAGCAATTTTTAATATATTATGGTTCAAATTTTAGTCCAAAAAGTTCGTGGTTTAAAAATCAAACCAAAATGTTTTAATTCTAGTTTCTAGGTTTCATATATAGAAAATTTGGTTTAAAATCTAAACCGAAATAGAAAATGTTTGCACTCAGCGAAATGTGGTGTTGATTCAAACTCAACATATGAAAGCGCATTTACATGCGTGGCTGTAGCTGAGTGTGCAAAGCTGCTTGATACAATTCAATGGGTTCAATCCCCATCAGACGGGGCATGAAATTTTATTTTTACTTTTTATTCTTAATTATGAAAATGTTTGGGTTTAAAATTTAAACCGAATTGTTTTTTTTTTCTAAACCCAACATACATATGCGCCCTCTTTTTTTTAATGTATAAGGTTTGTATTTGAAACTGAATTTATGTAGTTTGGTCATATATGTAGTCCAAAATGTTTAAAATTAAAACCGAAATTTTTAACCGTGTATTGAGACACTTTGGTCCAACATTTTCACCAAGAGTTCACGTTCATGATTTTTAGTGACGCATTTGTCTTCTAATGTTACGGTTTGGTGGTTGTCAGAAGGCATATTTGCCGTCTTAAATAACTTAGCAAAACTGTACATGCACACAAAGATACGTAATAGTTTCAGTGCGTTTGAAAGGCGCCACGTCCCCTTTTCAAATAACTCCAATTTGCTGTAAGAGCATGGGATTGATTTCATATATCTCTATACCATTTTCGAGTAATTTACCATGGGAGGTGCCACGTCCCTTTTTCCAATAGCCTAGGGCTGCTAGACGTCCCGGTTTTCCCGGACATGTCCCGGTTTTAGATTATTTGTCCTGGTGTCCCGGCCCAACCTTTAACCTTTAAGTGTCCCGGTTTTCGATTTGATTGCACAAATTTTGAATAAAAATGACTACACTGAGAGAAAAAACGCGTTGTAATATTAAGAAAAATTTTATGAATTTACTGGGGGAAATAACGTATAGTAAACATGAATATTTTTTATTTGATTATCGTTTTAAAATGTTCGTATTTAAAAACAATACTTTCATAACACGAAGATGTGGTTTTGAATCAAACTGAACATTTGTATGCACATTTACATGTCTGGCTGTAGCTGAGTGCACGAAGATGCTTGCCACAATTTGCTAATTTCCAGAGCGTCAGGGTTCAAATCCCATTACAGGCAGCATGTAATTTAAATATTTTTTTAACTTAATTATAAAAAAGCATCCGTTAAGTGCTAAGCCCTTCATTTTAATATTGGCGTACGTATTTGATTTGAATATTTCTATACTAAATACTAAAATTTGTATACTTAAATTTATTACGAGTTGGGTGCTCTTTCATATGCGAATTTTTTATAAATTTAGCACGTTTTGCACAAGCAATAGTTGATGATTAATATAAGTATGTACGTTAAAATGACATGCATAGAGTTTTACAATTATATTAAGCAAAGGCCAGAAGTTTTGAAACAAGTTCACAGCAACGAACCAAATGACTGATATTTTAATGTTACCTTGTATTTAATTTTTTTTCTTTCCTTAAACCTAGATTACTTATAAGTACCGTGCCGTACAAAATTATTGGCTCGGAGACTATTTCATCAGATTACAATTTCGAATCAGATATTTTAGAAAAATGTTGGAAATGTAGCTTTTGAGCCAATTAGTAAAGTGCAAGTCTAAAGTTACCAGAAAATTTCGTTGATTTTTGCAATTATTTATTTTTTGCGGACAGTGTCTTCTACATACAAAATATGTCGAACATAGTTTGTATTTTTTCTCGGGTTCCTATCTTTTAAGTTGGAACCAACAATACACACCCACAAAATTTCATTGAAATCGGTTAAGCAGTTTCGGAGATTAGCGTAAACGAACACAGTGACAAGGGATATTTATATATTAAGACCCTAATATAAGCACCTACCATAGCTACGTTTGCGTACCAAATTTCAATTTAATTTGACTTATGGTTTTGAAATTATAGCTGACTAAATTTTCCGAAGTTATAGCTGTTAAAAAATTCCATGCCTATTGGATGTGCCATGCACTCTTTTCCAAACTCATTTATATATACCCTAATATAAGTACCTACCATTCAAATGGCTGCGTACGAAATTTCAAGTTCAAGCGACTTATAGCTCCGGAGTTATAGCTGAGAAAGCATTCCAGGTCATGGGACGTGCCGCTCCCCGTTTTAAAAGATCACTTATATATAGCCAACTTTAAGAACCTACTAAAGATACGTCTGCGCACCAAATTTCAATTTCACGTGACATGTGATTCCGAATTTTCCACGCCTATGGGATTAGTTAAAGCGCCTACCGTAGATATACCTGCACACCAAATTTCAAGTTCTTGGGACTTGTGGTTCCCAAGTTATAGTTGATAAAAGGGTCCACGCCTATGGGATGTGCCACGCCCCTTTTTAGAAACCCATGTATATATAGCCTACTGTAAGCACCTACCGCAGATATGTCTGCATACCTAATTTCAATTTCATGTGACTGATGGTTGTGAAATTATAGCTGATAAAAATTTCCACGCCTATGGGATGTGCCACGCCCCCTTTTACAAAGCCCTTTATATATACCTTACTGTAAGCACCTACCATAGCTACGTCTGCATACGAAATTTCAAGTTCATGTGACTTGGAGCTCCGGAGTTATAGCTGATAAAATAATCCTATGGGATATGCCACGC
>NW_016157360.1:98663-111389 GCF_001687245.7 Rhagoletis zephyria | reverse complement strand
AATACAGTTGTTTATTGTATCCAAAGTTGGTACCAAGTTGATAAGTTTACATCATTTCTCATATTTATTTTTTATTTTTTCGAATACATTCATCCTTGATATCATCATATCCTTGATCATCCTTTTTCACTTTATTCCGTATTCGAAAAACTATGTGTTTCAATGGACACATCGATTTGAATACATAATTTAGATTTAGAGAATATTTTTAGCAATTTATTTGAGAAAAATAAAACATTTAGTTTATTGTTTGTATTTTCGTCGATTTTAAATTTGCTACCCCAAAATAATTGATATCAAATAAAACACCTCTTTGAGGTAAAATTTTCGAGTGACGAAAGCTGAACTAGAAACACAAAATTTATGATATAAATTTCGTGACGAAAATTATACGCATTTTTTAACTGCCTTTCAAACGTACGGAAAATCTTTTTTAACCGACTTCCAAAAAAGGAGGAGGTTGTCAGTTCGTCGGAATATTTTTTATTTTTTTTTTATGTATGTTACCGCATAACTTGGGACCACGTCAACCGATTTCGATAATTCTTTTTGCGGAAAGGTAGGGTCTCAGAGGTGGTCCCATACTAATCTGGTTTAGATCCGATCATTGGATCATGAAATATATAGAGATATATATATTTTTTTTAAGTCGGTTTTTTTTTTTGCTAAAAATTACTTGTTCATTTATTCGGAACGGTGCGAATTTCCGTTTACTGCTAGAAACACAATTTAAAAAAAAAAACAGAACTTTTGCAACGATTCGTATGAATAAAAAAATATTTTCCGTACGTTTGAAAGGCAGTTAAAAAATGCGTATAATTTTCGTCACGAAATTGATATCATAAATTTTGTGTTTCTAGTTCAGCTTTCGTCACTCGAAAATTTTACCTCAAAGAGGTGTTTTATTTGATATAGTTGACGGCGAAGAAAGACGCGTTAAAATATTTGACGGCGAAGAAAGACACGTAAACTTATTTTCACGGTCAAATATTTTTACGGGTGTAAGCGCCTTTTTTTGCAGTCGAAACGCTAGCGCGCCTTTGTTCGTTTAACCAACTACAAATGTATATTTATATACATTAGAATAGTCCTTAAAATCAAATCAACGATTTTTTTCAGTCTCACCCCTTCAATGGGTAATACCACCGTCACAGATATAATATATACATTTTGGTCCCGATTGGAAACCTCAGGGCAGGAGGTAAATGGAGGCCTAAGAAGACTCAAAAAATTAAAATTATAATTTTTATTTTTTTTTATCAAATGCCAAAAGCGATACTACTATAGTCGAAGATATCACATATAAGTTTCGGTCCCGATTGGAGTCAGTTAAGCCGCGTAGCAAAGGGGTATTTTTTCCATTTAATACCCAAAATCAATACTACTAAAGTCGAAGATATCACATATAAATTTTAATCCCATGGACTTTTTTGTTCAGAATTACTAGTATGTAGTATTACTTCACTCGCCGAAGCAAAGTAAATTTTTGTTTTCTTAAGCTGAGATCACACGATTACCGCAAATACACCAATCTGGAACAATTTTTATTGTGCTGTATTGGAGCACAATAAAAAAATTGTCCCAATCAAATTCTGTACAGTCACACGGTTGCCTCTTTTTATACAATTTTGATTGCCGCAAGTTGGTGAAAAGCAATATAGTGACAATAATTGCCCCAAACTTATCACACGATTGTTCTAGCATGCGGCAATCGTGACAATAAGATGTTGCGCTGACTCCTAAATTCTGTTTTGTTCTTTGTTGTGTAAAAATGGCGTATTCTTAAAACAAAGAAAATTGCATCTAATTTATATAATGTAGGCTCATTTTATGCATATATTGTAGGCTCATTTTATGCATATTTGTTGTTTGAAAGCAAAGAAGCAAAAACTTGAGTCCAATGAAAACTGACGCATTTATTTAGGAGTTTGAGTGTACAGTTTTTTTATTTTTCGATGATAACTGCAACGTGCTAAATATTTAGAGTTCAAGTTACAAGAGTTTTTTTTTTATTTTGTTACGTAGAGATTTTTTTATTAATTACAAATAAAATTGGTACAAAATAATTATGTATGTTTAAATTAAAGTTGTGAATTTATATAATTTATGTTTGGAATGAAATTTTATAATTATACTGGTAAGCCCGGGCAGACGTTGTCCTGCTACATACCGATACATAGGCAGGTTACATGCATCGTAGATATTATGGGTCTTTACACCGAAGCATGGTAAAATAGTGTTACACAAACAAAATACATGGGGAAAAATTACCGACCACTGAGTTACCGAATACCGAGCTCGATGTGAATACCCATATTGGTTCTTATAGGCGGCATACACGGTGCGTCTGACTCGTGAGTCATTTGTGTACGTGCTGACTCGCCTTCGACTATACACAGTTGAATCATTCAGAGTCATGCCAGGAGTCATGTCGGTGTAACTAACACATACTTGTTTTCACAAACACATCCAAACCGACTCACGACTCAGACGCACGGTGTATGCCGCCTATTACGTTTCATTTGATATCGAAATTTACAAAATATTGTTATTAAATAAATATTGTTCACTACCTTTCAAAAAAAACGATCTCTGGTTACGGTTCAAACATCAGCCAGGGTAATGGATAACATTGGATGGTGTCCAAACGGTAAATTTTTTGTTGCTGTTGATGTGCGCATGTTTATATGTATAAATACGTACTACATTATTTTGATCCTATCTCTATTTATCCCCAACATAAAAAAACATACATATGAGGCGTAGCCGAGAATAACTTTGGAAAACTCCCGCTTCGGATATGGGCAGTTTGTAGTTCGCGTAAACGAACACAGCGACATGGGATTTTTAAGAACGTTGCGGGAAGCATACGAAAAATTTCGATGAAAAAAATACTTTTTCCTCGGGTCCGAAACTATCCTACCTTTTAAGTTGGTACCAAAAATACACACGCACAAAATTTCATTGAAATCGGTTAAGCGGTTTCGGAGTTAGCGTAAACGAACACAGTGACACGGGATTTTTATATACATATTAAGATGTACAGCTCGCAACAAAAGATAGCGCCGCAACATTTTGATCAGTCTTGTCTTTTTTCTTCCGTTTGTTTAATGTTAATTTTTTCGTATCAACCATAGCTCGTTGCCTACGTTTTCCAGGGTTTTTTAGCAACTTCAAACTTGCACCTTATTGTACTAAATTTTAATAAGGTATAAAAGTGAATAACAATTTTTTTTCTAGAAATCCAAATTAAAAACCGTGGAATTGTGTTCCAAATTTTAAGAAATTTTTATAATTTCTGTATAAAGCTTACAATTTGGATGTATGCGGTTTTTGTTAGACAATGAGCTATATGCACTTTTAAAGAAAAATAATGAAGACCAAACAAATAGAAGAAAAATTGTCAAAACTGGTCAACATTTTGAGGTTCTACCGTTTTGTCGTGGGCTGTTTTAAACTTTTAAGTTTTTTTTAAATAAATGTATGCTGTCATGGCAGTTCGCCAATGTGTGGCATAAAAAATCTTTCGTATTCTTCTCGGATTAGTTTTGCTTTGTGGTGGTATAAATGGTGGTATATATCGCAGCAAAGATTCCATCGGACTCCATGTTTAAGCTGAAAGAAAAACAAGTAAAAAAGTTTAAGTTCGGGTGGAGCCTAACATTAAATACCTGACGAGGGTATCAAATATATGTTTTTCACCTTTCCGAAAACTACCGTGGTAAGCAGAGGTGGTTTTACCCCCATTTTAAACATCTTCGATAGAACGTTCAGTTAGATATAATGAGATAAACTTGTATAGTCATATGTGGGCGGTATCACGCTCATTTTCCAAAATTCCAAATAATGTTACTTATTGTCAAGGGATTGTTGTTAACATCAATTTTGCGTAAATTAGCGTCCTTAAATTTCGAAATATAGAAATTTCAAGCATTTCTGAAGTTTACCGTTCTATGAAAAGTGGCCTAATTTAGTCCGATTTCAATAATTTTCAACGTCAATTTTATGTGGCAAGCACAATAACCATACCGAGTTTTGTACGAATTGATATAACGGTTACCGAGATACATATCGTCGTTTAAAGTACAAAACCGCGTATCAAGATAATGCAAAACCGCGTATGTGAGTTATGTTAATTATCTTCTATAGAGTAAAAACACTCATATTTCAAAATGGTTCTCTTTTTTATAAAGAAATCGCATACCTGGCCAGTATATTTCAGGACGAATGGATAAGGATTGAGCCAAGAGCTTGTGTGAGAAAATCCAATTTTTGGCAGCTAATGCCAGTTACGCGGTTTTGCAGAATGACGATACGCGGTTTTGTACTTTAAACGATGATATATGTGATCATCAGGGAACGGATTTTATGGAAATTGCCTTTTTTTCTGCTAAAGAGATAGAGTATATTCGATTAAGAATGTCCACGATTTAGCTTTCCCTGATTCCATATATACACATTTGATGTTGCCTTTTTTTTGCCTTTTTTAAGATATTTGCCTTTTTTTGCCTTTTCTACCTTTAAAAAAGTGATTATAGCATTTACAATTTTTTTTTTTTAAGATTAAAAAATATACACATGCCCATGCGGCTTACAGAAGCGCAGGGACCTCTTGCCAAACTGGTGTTGGAAAAATTCAAAGCCGTTTTCTCAGCAACGTAGGCTTAGAGACAATAAGGGGTGTGGATAAAATTGTAAAGGGCTAGGAAAACGCCCTTATTCCTGATAATATGAACGTTTCAAACGTTCCATATTTAAATTGGGCTCCACTTGTATCAACTTACGTCGAGCGCACATTTAGTACATTCAAGGCTTTTCTTCGCGAAAATCGAATGAAAATGCTGCCAGAAAACTTCAAAATGCATCTTGTGGTTCAATGTTACTACAACTATACAGATTAAAGTTTTATGAGTTAGAAACTCGAAAGGATAAAATAGTCAAAGATTCAAAGTACAAATTTTTCATATAATGAAACTAGTTCATAGCTTTTCTCTTTTTACTTGTAATATAAACATTAAAAAAAATATATATTTTTTGATTGTTCTTCGTATTTTCTGTATTTTGTTAGTGCCTTATTTTGCTTTTTTTGCAATACCTTTTTTTTTTGCCTTTTCCTGCCTTTTTCGCTATTTTATTTTGCCTTTTCCAGCCTATTTCGTTACTTTATTTTGCCTTTTTTTATAGGTTTTTAGGTCCTACAAATCCGTTCCCTGGTGATCATAAATGGTCGGCGTCACGCCCGATTCCCAAATTGTATCATAAACGTATTTCTTGGTAAGGAATCATTGCAAGCATCAATTTTAAATAAATTAGCTTTAGTATTTACTGATTTATCGAAGATTTCATATTTTTCTAAAGTACCGTTATATGGGATGTGGGCGGGGTTACTCTCCGATATTCAAAATTGTCAGCCATTTGGCATATTGTACCAAGGCCAACAACTGGACCGGTTACCAAGATATACACATGTAATTATAAGTGGGCGTGAAACAAGGATGTTCATTTCATAATAAACAGCCTAAATATTGTTGTGTATTATTCACTTCAATTGCCGCACAAGAACGCAATAAATATTGCCGAAATTTTGAAATTTTCATCGACACATGATTGCCAATCGAACCATCACACGATTGCCGCAACCGGGTTGTATTTAATTGGGCACTTTTTGAGCCCTGGGTGATGGCTTTCGGTAGGGCTCTGTTAAATTGCTTGCGATGGACTGTAGCGAGTAGAGTTGAACGCGTAGTTGCTGGCGGTATAGCTGCTGGCGGCGGTGGTGCGCTGGATGGGAGCTAGGTGCTGGCGATGAAGTAGCTGCGGACGATGAAGTGACTGCTGGCGATGTGGTTGGCTTGCTGGCGGTAAGGCGGTTGCTACGGGATCGGTTGGACAGAGGCTCCAGATTTACGGCGATCGATATCCGTTTGCTGGGGGTACGCGGAATACACGAGGCGGCCCTTATGTAAAACACAAACTTTGAGAATGAAAACACGACGGGATTTTGCTAAGTGTTTCGTCGCGCAGGACCGAGCGTTTATTTACAAAAATGGTGCACAAATTCTATTTTTTTAAATGCTTGTAAACGTTCACGAAATATATAGCGATATAGATATATAGATAAAAATTCCAATTTTCGAGGCAACCGCAAAATTCGACGTGAGAGAAAATAAAAAACAATGATTGTCAAAGCAAAAACAACAAGGTTGCACATCTGTCAGCTTTTTGTGATGTACGCGCAAGCGTGTTGCCAACGCCTTACAACATAACTGGTGGTATTCACGCATGACATGTTTATATATGTAGGATGTATATACATTTTAAATTCAAAAAAGGTGAAATTCATTAAAATACAATTCAATTCAATACAATTCGAAAACTTAATTCAAATACTGATGTGACTCGCTGGGCTATACTCGCGTAGCCATCCTGCCCCGCCTAGACGCGCTAAGCGGCTAGTACATCCTTCAACTCTTTGAGGGTGCGCATGGCTTCGTGAACCAGTAGCTTATTGGCCTTGCCTTGATAGGCGCTGCGATGACTGCGTTGCACGGGGCGTTGTTTGCGCTGCACGATGTGTTGCCTGCGTTGAACGGAGCGTGGGTTCTGCGGTGCACCGCGGCGAAAACGAGGGCCATTGATGGCAGCGCGGTGATTGCGCTGAAATTTCATAAATGTGTTTCTTGTACGATGGACTCCCTTTGGAGGTTGTGCTGAGTGCACGGTTCGGCGACTAGATGCGTTGGCCGCGCTGCGGTGCAGAAGCGTATGGTGGAACTGTCCACACGTTCGGCAGTTCCCATTGGAGGAACAGTACACGGTCCGGTGTGAGAGCGCGAGGCAATTCGTGCAATATCGGTGCGCGCGCGCGATGGTAAGCCTCTGCTGGGGCTGTAGGGCCCGGAAAACGCTGCATACTCGGATAGCGTGGTGGCGCGTACATAGACGGCACTGCTGGAAGTTTGTTACGGGCGTGTTGTCCGGGGGAAGTTGTTCCGCGGCGGTCTCTGTGGCGCGTACAGGTTCACTTACGGGCGCGAGCGCCCTTGCCGTCAACGATCTGCGTGATGCGGGCTGAGGGATATCAATCTCCATCTGCAAATAGGGGTTTTTCGAGTAGGTTAATAGTGGGATGTTAAACACTTGTTAAGAAGACAGAGGGATAAGCATATACGTATATTGCCTGTCAAGTAACTGTGATAAACAAATGTATGCGAATATGTCCATCTGGACCGGGATGGGTCGTTTCGATGCGCCCAAGACGCAACTCAGTGGGCGGCAACGTATCATCTATAATGAGGACGCATTCTCCAGCTTTCGGTGAAACTTTAGTGTATTTCCACCTATAACGTTTCTGAAGGTCTTTGAGAAAATCTTCCTTCCAACGGCGGCTGAATTGATGGTGCAAAACTTTAACTCTTTCCCACCTATTGAGGAGAGACAAATTGCTATGATCTACTTCCGGAAGAGACAGGAGGGCAGTTTCCCTTAGAAATGGCCAGGGGTGAAGACCGTGAACTCTGTTGGATCTTGGGAGAGAGCGGAGATGGGACGGGAATTTAATACCGCTTCGATCCTATCTAAAAGAGTGGTGAATTCTTCAAACGTGAATTTGTGTGCTCCAGCAGTTCGTTTGAGATGTAACTTGAAGCTTTTGACGGCGGATTCCCATAATCCGCCCATGTGAGGGCTGCCAGGGGGGATAAATCTCCAATCAGTGCCTTGGGGAGAGTATTGCTTGACGATGTCTTGAGATACTTCTTGCAGGAAACTACAGAATTCCTTCTCTGTTGCTCTTTTGGCTCCAATGGAAGTAGTGCCATTGTCGCTCATCATTCTTGCTGGATAGCCTCAACAAAAGGGGCAAACGCGGCGAGAAATGCGTTTGTTGTTAAATCAGAGCACAGCTCAAGGTGAACCGCCTTTGTCGTGAAACACACAAATACGGCCACGTAGCTTTTCACAATGGTGGAGGACCTGAGCGTGGAGGCTTTTACTTGAAAAGGCCCAGCAAAATCTACACCGGTGGTGGTGAAAGGCGGAGCGTAACTGCAACGCTCTGGTGGCAACGCCGCCATGATTTGAGAGCGCGTTTGATGCTTGTGGGCGGTGCAAGCTTTACATTGAAAAATGCACCTTTTTATAAGAGGCTTGAGTCAGGGAATGTTGAATTCCGGTCTTATCATTTGCTGCATGAGCCGAATTTCTGCGTGTAAGAGGAGCTCGTTGAGAAAACGAAGGTAGAGAGCAGCAAATCGAGATTTTTCGGGTATAATGAGGGGATGACGCTCATTATAGCTAAGAGTGGAGTGGGCCAAACGCCCATTGACCCGGAGCAACCCACATTTGTCTAGAAAGGAGTTGAGACCTAGCAATGGGCTTTTCTTAGGGATTGGCACTGACTGCGATAAGCATGAAATTTCGCGGGGGAAGTAACGGTTTTGTGTTAAGGCAATGAGACGACGTTTGGTGGGGCGGAGATCATTGTGCGATAGGGATAATGGGAGAGGATCCTGGGCGGCTTGATTTCGGTTCTTTAAGCGATCTAAAAATTTGAAGACATATGCCATAACTTTAATCATGCGGGCAAAAGACGAGAAGCGATCTAAAATGTCGGTATCATCTTCGGCAGTGTGAAAGGCGTCGACTCGACGGACTTCCGGTGGGTTAATGGAGCGCGTAGCGGATTTTGGCCAGGTGTCGGGTGGTTGGGTTAGCCAGTTGGGCCCATGCCACCACAGAGAAGAGGAGGCTAAGTCGAGGGGTATGCATCCTCTCGTTCCCATATCCGCGGGATTTTCGCTGCTGCGTATTTGCCTCCAAGTCGAGTTTCCTACCAGATCAATGATTTTCGCTGTGCGGTTCGAGACGTAGGCTTTCCAGGCGTGGGGCGGTTTTTCCAGCCAGGCCAGGCCGATTTCCGAATCTGACCACATGGTCAATTTTCGATCCGAGAAACCAAGTTGCGATTGGATAGATGATACCAAGTTAGCTAGAAGGAGAGCACCACATAATTCGAGGCGAGGTAGGGTGATGGTTCTGAGAGGCGCAACTTTGCCTTTGGACACTAGCAGGTGAGAAGAGACTCGTTCACCTTGTGTGGTTCGGACATATATGGTTGCGCAATACGCTTTTTCTGAAGCGTCGCAGAATTAATGTAGCTCCACTTGTTGGCCGGGATGGATTCTAAATTGTTCGCAAACTGCAACCATTTGTGGAGACGAAGGGGTTTGACTTGCTCACCCCAGTCAGTTCCATCGACCCATAGCTCTTGTAAGAGGACTTTGGCTTGAATCATTATTGGCGAGAGCCATCCTGCGGGGTCGAAAAGTTTTGCGACCGAAGAGAGAATTTGTCGCTTGGTGCTTGCTGACGAGGCTGAGATGGATTCAATGGTGTAAGAGAAGGAGTCAGTGATGGCATTCCATTGAATTCCGAGGGTTTTGGTGGTACTTGCTTTTTCGAATTCGAGAAAGTTGCTATCAAGCAAGTCCTCCTTTTTTATGTCTTTGAGCAAATCAGGATGGTTCGCCGTGATCTTTTTTAAGGGGAAGCCAGCGGAGTTTAGAGCTTGAATGACTTGGGAGAGAGATCTAGTTGCTGAGATGAGGTCATGACCTCCCGAAAGTATGTCGTTTCGGTTTTTAGTATTGGCACCGCCAAGGGATGTGTTATTTTTACATCATCGGAGAGTTGGTGAAGAGTGCGTATTCCAAGAAATGGTGCACAATTTACACCGAATGTCACGGTTTTAACCTGTAGTCTCGAATGGGGCTGCTTGGAGATGATTTAAATATAATTCTCTGGTAATTCTGGTGGTCTTTATGTAAAAGTATCTGACGATACATTTTTTATACATCGCCATTGAACACAAACTGATACATGCGCCGTTTGAGGATTAATATCATCAGATCGGGTTGAAGTGTTGGTCCGGTATAGAGAGCATCATTAAGAGAGAGTCCGGAACCTGATCTTCGTGATGCATTAAATACGACACGTACCTTGGTGGTTCTTTTTTCGGGTTTGACCACCGCGTGGCGGGGGAGATAGAAGGAATAATATTTGCCTTCTGAAGATTTTGCATAGGAAGTTGTTTCTTTCATATGATTTAGGGTGAGATATTCCCCTAAGACATTATCATACGGGGGTTTTAGGTCACCTTTTTTTGAAGACTTCTCTCCATACTGAAAAATTGCTGGAGAGCTGTGGTGCGAGATTGATCAAGAGAGATTTTCTTTGGGAAACTTGGCTTGAAAGGGAGCCGGACTACGTAGCGACCTTCAGGTGTGCGCGATGTAGTGGATTGGTATAATTCCTCACATAGCTTATCTTCAGGACTCGTGAGGTTGGGTGTCGGTTGGGTACCTCCCAGAACTTTCGTAGTTGGAATTCCAGAAATTTGTTGGAGTTTTGTTCCACTTGCGTGGAGAAGGATACCACATTAGTAGGGATTCGTCCGCTCAAAATCCGGCCAAAAATAGTATTTTGTGCTAACAGATTTTTTGAGATATGCTCCGTGCCTTCAAGCATGATTTGCGGGATGAGATCGCTGGCTATCACTAGGTCGATTTGAGATGGGAAATGACAATCGGGGTTAGCTGGCTTAATATGAGACCACTTCTCGCGTTGTTCGCGCGTTGGCTGGAATCTTGGGAGTATTTTGGTTAGTTGGGGTAGCACAATTGCTTGAGCGGTGACTTTCGTAGCCAAGTCGGAGGAGACTAAGACCAGAGAACAGATTTTGTTCGAAGTCTGAACTACTGTCCCTCCCATGCCGGAGTTCTCAAAGTTCGAGCTTTGACATGGTAGTCTCAGTTTGTTTTGGGCCTTAGAATAAATTAAGTTCCGCTCTGAGCCCTGATCGATGAGAGCTCGGAGTTTAAAGAGTTCTCCTCTCTGTTCTATTGAGAATATGGCTGTAGGGAGAAGGAATTTACTCTCATTTTCAGAGTAGTACGATTGTACTCTGGTTCCATTAGAACTTGATGGTAAATTATCTTGTTCTTCCGCTTCTTGTGGGACTTGCAGGTTAAGGTTCAGGGATCGCTACCTCCGATGTAGTCCTTTGTACTCGAGAGTCTTGCCTTTTGGCGGAGGGGCTGTGCTATAGTGAAGCACTGAGTTGTGTCTTTCTCGACAGTTGGAGCATGTTTGAGTACTTGGATAATCTTTCAGAGATTGTGACTGAGAGAAGCAGTTAAAGCACATGTTGTTTTCTCTTACGAATTTTCTGCGATCTTGAACTGACAATTTACGGAATCTCTGGCAGTTCCACAATGAGTGCGAGGAATCTTTGCACATGGGACATTTATACATCGTACGCTGTTCTGTCACATGCGATTGTACTTGCGTTGATGATCTATTATGCGAGTGTTGAAAGTGAGGAGGTTTAAAGGGGGATAGGTTGTGCGGTTGAGGTGTTCTAAATAAAATGGAATTTTGGGGATTGGGTCTTGGTTTGGCTGGGCGCCATTGATCACCCCTTTCGACCAATTCATATCGAGTGGTTAGGAACTCGTTCATTTGGGACCAGTTCGGAAGGTCTTTCCTGGAACTGAGAGATTGCTCCCACAGAGCTACAGTTTTCTCAGAAAGTTTTTAGGTGACGAGGGAAATTATTATGGTGTCCCAGCTCTCTGTGGAGACTTGTTGGGTGGCGAGAATTTGGAGACAGTTATTCACTGATGATTGGAGTTGTTGAATATCTTCACTATTCTCCACTTGAATAGCCTTTAAGTTCATGAGAATACGTATTTGGCAAGAATGATAGAATACAAGATTGCGCCGATCAGAGAGGATTTTTGAGAATAACTTTTGTGTGACGTCACACTGGTGCAATTGCGAGAGAGAAATGCCAAAACGTGAGCAAGAATGGAAGAAGAAGAAAAAATGTTGCAAGGAAAATGTAAACAAGTTGCACCAGTGTGACGTCATGCAAACAACGATTCTGTCAAATTCGTTAAGAGAGGAATAGCGGTCCGAGATCGGCGCAACCTTTGTATTCTCTCAATCGTGCGTATTTGGTAGTCAACTAATACTCTCTTATTTTCATAACGAGACCGTAAGGCTTCCCAGGCGAGATCAAAATTATCATCGCCCAGTGGGAATTGCTTCACTATTTGGCTGGCTTTGCCTTGGGTTTTATACCGGAGATGGTACAATTTCTGAGCTTTTGTGAGTTTTGGGTGATTAATATATCAAATAAAACACCTCTTTGAGGTAAAATTTTCGAGTGACGAAAGCTGAACTAGAAACACAAAATTTATGATATCAATTTCGTGACGAAAATTATACGCATTCTTTAACTGCTTTTCAAACGTACGGAAAATGTTTTTTTATTCATACGAATCGTTGCAAAAGTTCTGTTTTTTTTTTAATTGCGTTTCTAGCAGTAAACGGAAATTCGCAACGTTCCGAATAAATAAAAAAAGATTTTCCGTACTGTGAGGACTAAATATCCGCGGAATTTAGCCCACACGAACAGAAACCCCTACACCAACAATAAAGACTACAGCAACATCATCGAAACGGCTAACCAACACGGGAGACCGTATCAACACTCCTTTGCGACACCGTCACCATAGCAACGCAACATGTAGCCACACAACTCAGCAACACGAAGAACACCAGCTATAACAGAAGTGACTCAGAAACATACGAGTCAGTCAGCACGGAGCTGTGGTCGTGAACGCACAGCTACAAACGAATAGCGCACGACTTGTTGATAGG
>NW_016157360.1:90245-96066 GCF_001687245.7 Rhagoletis zephyria | reverse complement strand
GCAGTTAAAAAATGCGTATAATTTTCGTCACGAAATTGATATCATAAATTTTGTGTTTCTAGTTCAGCTTTCGTCACTCGAAAATTTTACCTCAAAGAGGTGTTTTATTTGATATCAATTATTTTGGGGTAGCGAATTTAAAATCGACGAAAATACAAACAATAAACTAAATGTTTTATTTTTCTCAAGTAAATTGCTAAAAATATTCTCTAAATCTAAATTATGTATTCAAATCGATGTGTCCATTGAAACACATAGTTTTTCGAATACGGAATAAAGTGAAAAAGGATGATCAAGGATATGATGATATCAAGGATGAATGTATTCGAAAAAATAAAAAATAAATATGAGAAATGATGTAAACTTATCAACTTGGTACCAACTTTGGATACAATAAACAACTGTATTCATCTGATTGCCTGATTGCCTCGTAGTTTAATTGTTGTTAAGATTTCTACTGGGTGTGGGGCGCACACATGTGCTTTTTTTAAGAAGTTTTACTTCTATCACGTGTACGGTGTTGCTCTCGTGCTATTAAACTAATGATTTTTTCTCAAGCAGTTTTGCTCAGTGGCAATTTATACATATGTATGTAAGTAGTAGCGGCACACTGGGTGAACTAAATGCATTCATACATAAATATTTATGTACAACTATAGGTAAATACCAGGGAGGTTAAGTGCGGGTGATAAACCCATGTAGCATAGTTAAATACTGTGTACATACCTACAATTAAAATGGGGAAGAATGTTACAATTTCGGCATGTGACTGAAAAAAACTCTAAAATACACACAAATTGTGGTTTCCAAGGCATGTACGAAGTGATTAGCACAGCTGCATCCTTCAACTTGTCAACTCGCGGGTAATTCCCCGATTTGCTGGGAATTTCGGTTTAAGTAGCAATCGGGGAATGGGCGATTTTTTCGGGGAACTGGGTATGTTATTTTTATATCTTAAAGTAACCAAATTAGATGGATATGTTAATTTTTAACCATTTGACTCTTTTTGGAGCGACATTTTTTCAATTTGAATCGCAATATCTCCACAACGAGAGTTTTCCCAGATATAAGCTATATACCAGACGAAAGCTAAGGTTTTGGGCTAGACTCATGGAAACATAGAATAGAATCGACTGACCAGTTTTTGAGGAAATGCCAGAAATCTCTATTTTCAGCAGCCCGATTTTTAATTTTCAGGCGATAACGTTATGGCGTATTTATATTTTATAAACACAAAAGATAGCGTTAGATAGCTTGTTTGAAGACCCTTCTACTGAATCACATCAATGACATGGACTGAGTAGTGCGACCTCAGTGGTAGTTTAAAAAATTGCCGTTTTTCGAATTTCAGGCAGCAGCCACGCCCACACAGGCATACGAATCAAAACATCCTGGAACAAAACCTTCTTATTTTTTTGTGTACTTTAATTCCTTAAAGTTTGAAAAAAATTAAATGAGGGTACGTACAGACGCCACATACATACCAAAGCATCTCGTAGTGGAGACATGAACCAAAACACATTTACCTCTATATCTTTCCAACTAGTAGCCGAAACTTAATATGTAAGGTACCGTTTTAAAGGTATTGGCCTATAAAATAACACTAAATATATTGGGTGTGCCCACATGCCCCCTTAAACCGGCAAAAGAAAAAAACTTTATTTGTTTCGCAACACTTTAGCCTAATTGTTAAGAATCCGGTTAGTCGTTTACGAAGCTTGAATATATTTTCTGGACACACTCTGCAAGACCTTTTCAACGATATCTCAAACATGTCGATTGGACGTCTGGATAAAAACTTCCAAATCTCGGGTATATATAAGCGAGTCATTTCAGCATGCTACTGTTGCTGCTTTCGTCACTCGCGCGCACTGCCGTGCGCCGTGATACCGTCGTGAGCATGTCACGAAAATACGGCCATTGCTCATAACCCCCATAAAATGTTTCCGTATCGCACGGTGGGACCTTTAAGCCGAAGCTAGAGTTTTCCTGGGGTTGAGAAATACTGGGAGTAGGCGTGGTATTTCTTGCTTGATTAAGAAGCAGGAGTTGATCACCAATCTGGGATTTCGTATCTTCATACGTTATGAGACATGACCTGTATTTATTATACGCGGAGGCTTTGAAATCCTCAGGAAGGTCTTGGTCCTCAGTCTCTACTACTAAATCATATGCGCTCTGGACTCGATTCCAAAAATTATCAATGTTCTTGTCTTTAATTTTTAGTGCTGACTCAGCATTGGATTTGAGTTGTACTGAATCGGGTACAGTAATCCATTGAATTGTCTGTCTCAGAGATAAATTTAGGGGCAACGACTGACTCCTTGGGTTTCTTATTGGACCTTCCGCTTGCACGCGTACCTCGTTGAGATTCAGCGGAAGTTCCTTGTTGCTTCTCATCATCACTCATTTTTGAACTTTTAGATTTAGCGTCACTATGAGGTGCGGCAAGCATTAACGAGATAACTTTAAATTTTATTTACGGGACGGAGATCAAAGAGAGTAGAGAAAAAAAATTGTATTGCCGGTCTAAATTAAAGTTATTGTGGGTGAGCGCAAAGAGAGGGGTTCGATATCTATATGTGTATAGAAATTTTTATTTTTTTTTTAATGGGGTATTATTCGCCGATTAATTGCAAACCACAATTTCGCTCTGGGGATGGTCGCTGGGATCACGGAAAGAGTTTTTTCTTTTAGAATTAAAGATTACTTAATCTTTTGAATAGTTCGGGAAAAATTAAGTGGTGTTAAAAAATTTTTAATTTTTTTAGTGGTATGTACCACTGTATCCACTTTATTATTATACCGGAGGGCGTTGGGTGTGACCTTTTACCACAAAGAAAAATGTTTTTTGGCCCCGCCTATGGTTATCACCGAGCTGCACTAATGTAATATATATATATATATAATTATGTGTGTACCGCACTAATGGTATTATGTAAATACTTATATAAAATTATGTAAAAGTGTATATGTGAATGTCTACTAGTACTTGAGATTGGGTTAGTATATATATGTATTTTAATAATGTACTCCCGGGGAAACTTGCCCAGTACTTCTTTAATTGTACTTTATATAAAATATTGCGTGAAGCAGATTCAAATACATTTATGTGAGAATAGGTTTTCTTAAAATTTTTTAAGCGGGCATTCGCATAAATATGCACTGTGAACATACATATGTATGTGCATATACACAGTAGTTAGTTATTATTTTACATTGAGAAGGAGAAGAAAGGAATGAGTAACTACGAGAGCTGTGTATGTACATATGTATGTTTTATATATATATTATATACCGGCTAATCGCGAACCGTTTAATATTTTGGCGGGAAATCGAGAAAAAGAAATGTACATATATATGTACAGAAAATTTTTGTAGCGGAATGAAAGCACCGTTTTTATAAAATTTATGCGATTTTTCTTTGAAGAACAAAAATTTATGTATGTATGTGCGATTTTGGTTATCACTTTTTGTATGATTAAATGGGGTTAGTAAGCAATTCAGATTCTTACTTACGATTTCTTAGGGATACCTTTTCTTTAGTGGTGGTGTATTCCCTCGGTGCTGGCTCTTTTTAGGCGACGAAGGACCAGTGTTTGTGCCCTAGGGAATCTCGGGATGCTGGATGACAACATGCAGCGGCTGGGTGATGACCTTCGTTAGGTCTCTGTTAAATTGCTTGCGATGGACTGTAGAGAGTAGAGTTGAACGCGGAGTTGCTGGCGGTATAGCTGCTGGCGCCGGTGGTGCGCTGAATGGGAGATAGGTGCCGGCGATGAAAAGGCTGCGGACGATGAAGTGACTGCTGGCGATGTGGTTGGCTTGCTGGCGGTAAGGCGGTTGCTACGGGATTTACGGCGATCGATATCCGTTTGCTGGGGCCACGCGGAATACACGAGTCGGCCCTTATGTAAAACACAAACTTTGCGAATGAAAACACGACGGGATTTTGGTAAGTGTTTCGTCGCGCAGGACCGAGCGTTTATTTCAAAAATGGTGCACAAATTATATTTTTTTAAATGCTTGTAAACGTTCGCGAAATATATAGCGATATAGATATATAGATAAGAATTCCAAGTTTCGAGGCAAAGGCAACCGCACAATTCGACGTGAGAGAAAATAAAAACAATGATTGTCAAAGCAAAAATAACAGGGTTGCACACCTGTCAGCTTTTTGTGATGTACGCGCAAGCGCGTTGCCAACGCCTTACAACATAACTGGTGTTATTCACGCATAACATGTTTATATATGTAGGATGTATATACATTTTAAATTCAAAAAAGGTGAAATTCATTAAAATACAATTCAATTCAATACAATTCATAGGTGCAATTCGAAAACGTAATTCAAATACTGATGTGACTCGCTGGACTATACTCGCGTAGCCAGGCACAGTAAGCACAATATCGGCCTTTTTTGCCACATGAGTCAATTTATTGTGAAATCACACGATTGGGTCATGAAATGAGGCAATAATTGGTGTATTACGGCAATCGTGGGATCTCAGCTTTAGAAGTAATTTTTCGGGTTATGAAAACAATCTTCGCAAAACTCGAATTCTGGGCACCCTTTGCGGCATTTCTAAATTGTATAACTACTTCTGTAAATAAATATGTGCATATACATACATATTGTACAATGTTAGTATATATATTTCTCAACAGGCACACTATCCCAATTATTTTCTTAATCACAAAGTACGAGAGAGTCGTATAAAAATCATTGGCAACACAAGGAAGTCAGCACGAGGTTGAGTAATGACCCAACACCAATGTATGTATTGCTACGAATCGGTGTACTGTGCGGACTCTGCCAAAAAATCAGCAAGTTGATGAGCACTTGGTATTTCATCGGAGCCCTTCTAGTGCTCCCGGCAATGGCGGGAGGCTCAACAAGCAAAATTATTGTGTCAGGCAACAACTCTGTCAGCGATAACTATGAAAAAGAAGGAGGTGGTTATACTACAGCATCCGCTAGTGTTACCAGCAGGGGCGGTAGCCGTAGCAGTGGCAACGAAAGTGGGAAAGGTGGCGGCACTGTGGTCAGCGGCAATGTTGTGATAGTGACCGGTGGTATTGGGCCGTCGTCTATGTTGAATAGTAAGTACAATATAAAAAAATAAATTTGTTTGCATGTATATATCTAATGTAGGATTGTCACATTAAGTTAAACTTTTGGCAAACAAAATTAAACTCTGGGCAAATGGATTTTAACTTTTAGCAAATAGCTTTAAGCTTTGGCAAATGAGTTTAAACCAAGGAATGAAACCGAAACCCAAACCGAAACCGTAACCGTTTAAAACCGTTTCGTTTTTCAAAACCGAAACCGAAACCGTAACCGTTATCTTGACCTGAAAAGGAATGATACCGAAACCATTTCAATCACAGGTTTCAATCGGTTTCCAGAAATTTACAAAAATAATAAATAAAAATTTCTTTGAAATAAATGATTTATTTAACCAAAATCAGCAACATTTTGCTAAAATTCTTGTTAAGTAGTAAAGTAAATGCAGGCAACATGTAAACACAATACAGCTGATATGCACTTTGACACTTTATCCATTTTTACTCGGAGAAAAATTCCGGGCTGTTTCGGGCAGGAAGAAGAATACACTTACGATCGAATACGCTCGAATTTTCGCTCTCTATTACCCATTTTGTTGAGTACAGGAATGATTTCTGGGCTATTTTGGGCTCACGCGGGATCTCGCATTGCGTACGGGAAAGAAACTACTTAAATATAATTAATCGATTATCGATTCACAACAACAAAGTCATCAGCAGATTTTTGCGAAAAGTTACCTTGTCATACTTATTA
>NW_016157360.1:76092-81906 GCF_001687245.7 Rhagoletis zephyria | reverse complement strand
TTATTTGTATAATATATTTTACAGTTTAATAAGTATTGTTTGAGTAAAAATAGTTTGCGATCATGTCTCGTATACCACTCATTATGGATCTTGTTAGTACTCTTTGTGAAAAGTTAACATGTGTCATATATCCGAATTACAATGTTAAATCTGTTACGATTTTTTTTTCTCTCCGGATTAATACGGCCCTGTATAATACATAATGTGTTATACTTATTTATTTTTCTCTTCTAACTTTACAAAGAAAACATTTTCTAATTGAGTACTACGAGGGTTGGCAGTTATATTTTCCGCCTAATTACGAAATTACAATGCCTTAATATATTCCAATAATTGCCAAAAATTTTAAACTACGGCTCATCAAAGAGAGAAGTTCCTAGGCGTAAAATATAAAGTGCAACCCTCATAAATCACTACACAATGCGTATTGCTATGCATATCATTCGGCGCTCTGCTTTATTGACTTGAACATAAATATTATTTATTATCAAACATACTTCGAGCACTACGCTCTCATGGTATAAGCCCCCGCATCCCTTCGCACTTTGGTTGTTCATAGCTACAACTGATTGCATTCGCATATGAATGCATTCTTTTACAACCCTGCTAGACACAGAAGAAGAAAGTGTGCACTGTAATCCTTAACCAAATTTTCGTGATTTGCTTTTGATGTTACATATATTGATTTCAATCATTTCAAATAGGCCTCTTTGGAGAATTTGTTTCTAGCAAAAATTTTAAATACAGTAATTTTGTTTACTTGTCGGGCAATATTTTTTTATATGGATATACACTGGATCCTTGGCTAAAAACTTCTGTGGTAAAACTGTCCCTCTACGTCTCCCTTCTTTGCTATTTAAAGTCAAAGAGTAAGCTCCTTCAATAGGGATTTCCTGCAGAAATGATCAATGTCTGGTTATAAAGAGAATCGATGGTCAAATAATTAAAAAGCTATAGGTCTGACTTTTAATTATATAAGAATTACGTAACTATCTGAGACCCTCATCATCCGTAATCCCAATAATTCAAATTCTTATAAAAAACGGTGTACTTTTTGTTTTAATAACAATATTCTGATCCGATTCGACTGGCAGCTAGGACTTTAAACACCGAATATTGTTCAAAATTTTCAATCCTGGAAAATAATAACTTATTTTGCATATCCCCCTATTTAGCTCGCTATAAGCACAAATTTTTCAAACCAGTCGCAGAAGAAAGTATTGAAAATGAATTACAAGAACTAAAATCGAAAATCGCGGATGAAGTTACAGATTCCCCAAACTCTGAAACAGCCAAAGAAATGAAAATGAAGAATTCTTTTTAAAAAGCTTTAGAAAAACCTGACACATCTGGTTTGGCTTGCAAGCGCTGTTTAAACAACGATCTCGCCATTATTCTAGATTATAATTGTTTCTTGGCCGCTGTGGTGTAGTGGTAAGCAGTACGCGCTTTCACACATCAGCACCTGGGTTCAAGCACTAGTCAAAGCAACATCCCCAAAAATATAGAAAAAGGTTTTTTCTTAACAGCCGTCGTCCCTCGGCAGGCAATGGCAAACCTCCGAGTGTATTTCTGCCATGAAAAACAGCTTCTCATAAAAATACAATCGCCGTTCGAAGTCGGCGTAAAACTGTAGGTCCCTCCGCTTTGTGTGACAACATCAAGGCGCACGCCACAAGTCGGAGGAGAAGTTCGGCCAAACACTAACATATGTGTAAGCGCCAATCTATTAACCCTTAGCCACCTAACGCCGGTCACAGTGACTCTACCGTTTTTTATTATACCCGAGCGCACTTGTGAACAAGGGTATTATAACTTTGTTCACATAACGGTTGTTTGTAACAGGCAAAACGAATCGAGATAGATATAGACAAATGTATACATAAATGATCCTGTCTGTCCGTCCGTCCATCTGTGCACACGATAACTCGAGTAAAAATTGAGATATCTTAACGAAACTTGGTATATGAACTTCTTTTGGGCGTAGGACGGATGGTATTGAAAATGGGCGAAATCGGACAATAACCACGCCTACCTCCCATATAACGGTAATTTTAAGAAATACGAAAACTGCGATATTTTAGTAACTACTGAAGATAATTCACTCAAAATTGGTACTTACAATGAGTTTCAGACGGAAAACATGAATTTTATAAATTTTTTGAAAATGGGCGTAGCCACGCCCACTTATGGTTACATGTGTATATCTTGGTAACCGCTACACAGACGGACGGACGGACGGACGGACAGACAGTCACCGCTTAATCGATTTCTCTTTTCATTCTGATCATTTATGTATACATTTGTCTATATCTATCTCGATTCGTTTTGCCTGTTACAAACAACCGTTATGTGAACAAAGTTATAATACCCTTGTGCACAAGTGCGCTCGGGTATAAAAATGCCGAAAACTAGCAGAAAACCTAAGTTAATACAGTTAGTGGATGAAATTTATTCATTTTATTCGTGTATTATTTTTTTCATTTAAATTCAATATTTTATCATATATTTTGGAATAAAAGAAGGCGTGTGTAGCACCGTACAAATGATAGAAGTGAAACTTCTTCAAAAAGGTGTAAGTACCAGGTACCTACTGATGAAATTTGATGTGTTAACATATGTTTTCGGCTCGGCAAACCATTAGGCGATTGAGTTGCATGCATAGATATGGTTAGAAATTAAACAATAACTTCATTTCATTTTATTCATTTTCTGATATATAATTTATTTATTCATTTTCCGGTAACACCACCTTATATGAATTCGCCCTTCTAGCATCCTTAGGACCGGGTCGTAATGGAAGTAACTGAACGGAGTGAACTGTCACATAATTATCTATTGTATGTTTAACAAATAAATGCAAATATTTATAATGCAATCAATAGATCCTTATGAAATCGTCGCAATTTGTTACGATTCTGCCCGTGCAATATAACCAAGGCACTTAGTGACGTACGCACTTTTGTTTGCGAAAAGCATTTATTTAAGTTGAAAGAAGACGAATTCCTTTGTTCGGCATTTCTCCTTACTCGCTTTCTATCTTCGTATATTCTTACCACGGATTCATATATTCATGTGGTAGCAAGAGTATAAAAACATAAAATTACCTTATAAATTGTACGCACAATTATCCTGTATAATTGAAATCATGAAATAGTGTTCATGCACTCAGTTTCTACTCATACGCATAATGGTAGTAAATGAGATAATGAAATACAACAAACACATGATTTTGACATAATGCAAGACTTAAACGTTGCGACCGTTGCTTCAGATCGATCCGCAATCAAGCTGGACATTTTGCCCACAAATATAGAAATTTTGCGAGCAGTCTCATTGTTAAATCTGATTTTTACAATTTCATAGTTTCGACATACATTTATAAAATTCAACGGAAGCACGTACCTATTTCGGCAGAGTTATCCATTTTCGGTTATTTAGTGTACAAAATAAACGCAAATTAAACGAGTTTGTACAACATGGCCATTAATGTAGCGATAAGTTGTACAACTTGCCATTAAATCAAAATTTTTTGATCTTTCATACAACCAAGGCACAAATTCATTCAACAGACCCACAAACGGTGCAATCTAGAGAAAAACATCACCAAGTTGAACCAACGATACGTTTATGGCTTTCTTTAAGAGAGACACCTGGGCGAAAATTTCAGCTGCTCCTGTAACACTACCTTATATGAGTTGGCCTTGCTATCATCCTCACATATGTAAATATGTTCATCAAAGTATATCAACGAAAGACGAGTTCATACAAGGTGATAGCGGGAGCACAAAAACTACTCTACAAAACTATACGCACAATGACAAACATGAACAAATGTACAACAAACACATCATTTTGATAATCAGTACAATTCGCATTAATATCAACGATTAGCTTTGCTAGCTATAACATATAACAGTGCTGGTCTTAAGTACATACATACATATGCCCATCAGTATATCAACGAAGCCCGTTTGTTTTATCATACATATATCCATACAAACATATGTATGTACTAGGGCTGATGATACCCGGGTAGCCGATTACCCGGGGCTTTTATTACCCTGGCACCCGGGTAATATACATATGTTGATCCCGGTTAAATGAAAAACACCCGCGTAACGCGACATAAAGCTTCTTGTATAATCTTTTTGGTGAGGATAAATATTTTTTCAGTGAGACAATTTTTTGTTTATATCTAGAATGTGCACCTATGCGCTAGCCTGAGTAGACGCATGTTTTAGCAAAGAAAAAAACGGAAAAAATTCTAAGGAACTTTCACTCGAAGAACAATTTGGGAGCTAAAGTCCCAGGAACTTTTTTACAGAGAACGATAAAGGAACAAATCTTCTCTGAACTATCTTATAGCGTTCCTTGACTTTGAAATGTTTGAATATTAAAGTTAATCAAAAAGAACTGAAAGATAATTATGCAAATAAAGTTAACGAAAGACTTAAGAGACGAACTTTTCTTTCACAGAAAATAAAAAACTGTTCCATAAATGGACAGTTCACCATAATGATAAACGATCTGGAAGTTGAAATGACATCCGTGGTTCTCTCTGAAAAACTTTTCCTCCGAACACGCAGACGCACCTCTCATTCTTAACGTTAAGTTTCCAAAACTTTTGTTCTCGCCTTGTTCTTTAGCAGGACGTTCCCCAGACTTTTGCTCTTTTTTCTTTTGTGTTTTATTTTTCGCTTTGTGTATTTCGGCACACCCTGGTGTTGATTTTTGTTAACATTCTTACCTAGTCATACTATTTTATAAAAACGAAATTATTATTATTATTTTTTTTAGCTCCCTACAGTTGAATACTTCACAATCGTAAAATTATTGGTACTACCTTTATATAAGAATATATATTATAATATTTCCCCAAATGGTATGGAAGATTCTTGTAGACTTTCCCTATGTACGTTCGTTTGCGGTATATAATCGTAAATGCGAAGTGAGTTCGGTCATTCATATCAGGGTTGTTGCGAATATTCTCATTCGCATTGCAACCGCGGAGCTTCCGCATTAATTTAACATTCGCATTCGCAATAATCGATGCGAAGCTTTTGCGAATGCGAATGTTGTGCAAGTGCAACGATAAAACGTATATCTGGGAAATCTGGGTATTCATGGAAACGCGTACATCGCTCTTAACCGCGTAAACCTAGCAAATAATTAGATTTTTCATACAAAATTAAGTAAGTTTACATGGTTACGAGGCATTTGCGCGTTTTGATGAATTACCCTATTATTTCGTAAGCTATATAACCGAGTTTCAATAGGCAGTCATACAAGTTTCCACTTCTACTTGACCTTTGAGGTACATCAAAGAGAACATCGTCTTTTTAATAATATCTTTGTTTTCTGTACTTTAAATACCTGCATCGGCTTCTTTCTTTATTATGATTTTTTTGGACCAATCTTAAAAAGAAAAAAACTACTAGACACCAGAGATGTAAAAGAATGCATTCTTTTGTGAATAATTATTAACTTGATTTATCGTAAAATGATTGCAGCCATTTTTTGAATTCTTTGACTGGGACTCCAAAAATGAAGTCACCATTCAGACTTCATTTTGTGACTTCGAATTCTTTTTTCATTCATTTTTTGGTTATTCATGTATTGCATTCATTGAATAAAAAGTCTCACTGAAGTCAATTGAAGTCAGTAGGAGTCATATGGAGTCATTTGAAGTCAATTTACCTGTGGTATACGAGACATGATCGCAAACTATTTTTACTCAAACAATACTTATTAAACTGTAAAATATATTATACAAATAATCATTATGGATCTTGTTAGTACTCTTTGTGAAAA